>NW_027182822.1:157500-300000 GCF_041146395.1 Eulemur rufifrons | reverse complement strand
GAACCCACTCTATCATACTCTGGGTATGGGCCCGTAGGTTTCATGCAGGACACAGTGGTAGAGCCTCCTTTCACGCATGGCATGGGAGGATTGCAGGCTTTCTAAACTCTAAGAAAGCAAGAAGTCTGAGAATTAGATTTAGGGTTAGGATTCTGGTTAGGGTTAAGGATGAAGTTTAGTGTTAGTGTGAGCGCTTAGGGTTAGGGATTAGGGTTAGGGTTAAAGGTTACTCTTAGGTTTAACGGTTACACTTTGGTTTAGGGTTGAGGTTTACGGTTAGCGTTAAGATGAGGGGTTAGGGTTTGGTACAGGATTAGGGTTAAGTGTTAGGTTTAGGGTTGAAGATTAGGATTAGGGTTAGGATTAAAGGTTAGCGTGAGAGTTAACGCTTAGGGTTAAGGTTAAGAGTTAGGGTTTAGGGTTAGGGTTAGGGTTAGTTTTAGGGTTAGAGTTATGTGCTATGCTTTGTGTTAGAGGTTAGGGTTAGGTTTACTGGTCACGGTTAGGGTTACATTTAGGGGTTAGCATTAGGGTTAGGGTTAGGGTTAGGGTTAGTTTTAGGGTTAGAGTTATGTGCTATGGTTTGTGTTAGAGGTTAGGGTTAGGTTTACTGGTCACGGTTAGGGTTACGTTTAGGGGGTAGCATTAGGGTTAGGGTTAGGGTTAGGGATAGGATTAGGGTTAAGTGTTGGGCTTAGGGTTAGGGTTTAGTGTTAATTTTAGCATTAAGGATTAGGGTTAGGGTCAGGGTTAAATGCTTGGGTGCCGGTAATGTTTAGGGTCAGGGTTTAGGTTCACGGATAGGGTTAGTGTTAAGGGTTACGGGTAGGTTTAGGGTTCAGGGTTAGTGTTAGCATTAGGGCTTAAGGTTAGGATTAGGCGGTAGGTTAGATTTAGGGTTAGATCTAGGCGTTAGGGTAAGGGCTAGCGTTAGGTTTAAGAGATAGGGTTAGGTTTAATGCTTAGGATTAGGGTTAGGGTTTGGGGTTAAAGTAAGTGTTAGGGGTTAGATTTAAGGATCCAAGGTTAGGGTTATTTTTAGCTGTAGTGTTAGGGTTAAGGATAAGGGATCCCATTAGCATTAAGGGTCTTCCTTACTGTAGGGTTAAGGGTTAGGCTTAGAGTTAAAGGTTAAGGTTAGGGTCAGTGTTAAGATTTAGGGTGAGTGTTAACGGTCAGGGTAAAGGTTAAGCGTTAGGGTTAGGGATTAGTGATTAGGGTTTTTGGTTAGTGTTAGGGTTAGTGGTTAGGAGTTAGTGTTTTATGAAGGGGTATGGTTAGAATTAGGATTGGGGTTAGAGTTAGGGTGAGGTATAGGGGTTAGGTTTAGGGGTTAGTTTTAGAGTAAAAGGATAGGATTAGGGTTACGGGTTGGGCTTAGGTTTAGGGTTAAAGTTTACTGCTAGGGTTAGGGATAGGGTTCAGCGTTAGCTTTAGGGGTTCTGGTTAGGGTTAGGTGTTAGGTTAGTGTCAGGGTTAGGTCTAGTCGTGAGGGTAAGGTTTAGGGTTAGCTTTAAGATCTAGGGTTAGGTTTAATGGTTAGGATTAGGATTAGGGTTAAGGGTTAGGGTAAGGCTTAGGGGTTAGGGTGAAGGGTTAGGGTCAAGGGTTAGTGTTTTTGTTAGGCATAGCGTTGGGTTTAGAAGTAAGGGTTACTGTCAGTGTTAGGGTTGTAGGTAGGGTTACGGTTAGGGTTAGCGGTTTAGAATTAGGATTAGGGATTAGGAGTCACAGTGATGACTAGGAGATAGGGTTAGAAATATGGGATAGGGGTTGTTCTCAGGAAATGGGTTATGCATTAACGTTAGGATAAGAGGATAAAGTTAGGCACACGGTGAGGTTTACGTGTTAAGGGGAGAAATAGGAACAGGGTTGGGTGTTATGTTCAGGGTTAGGGTTATGTGTTAAAGGTATTGTTTATGCTTAGCGCACGGGCCCTGTCTGCATTAGGCGGGCGGGGGGAGTTTAGGGGGCTGGGATTGTACCCGGGAACCCACTCTATCATACTCTGGGTATGGGCCCGTAGGTTTCATGCAGGACACAGTGGTAGAGCCTCCTTTCACGCATGGCATGGGAGGATTGCAGGCTTTCTAAACTCTAAGAAAGCAAGAAGTCTGAGAATTAGATTTAGGGTTAGGATTCTGGTTAGGGTTAAGGATGAAGTTTAGTGTTAGTGTGAGCGCTTAGGGTTAGGGATTAGGGTTAGGGTTAAAGGTTACTCTTAGGTTTAACGGTTACACTTTGGTTTAGGGTTGAGGTTTACGGTTAGCGTTAAGATGAGGGGTTAGGGTTTGGTACAGGATTAGGGTTAAGTGTTAGGTTTAGGGTTGAAGATTAGGATTAGGGTTAGGATTAAAGGTTAGCGTGAGAGTTAACGCTTAGGGTTAAGGTTAAGAGTTAGGGTTTAGGGTTAGGGTTAGGGTTAGTTTTAGGGTTAGAGTTATGTGCTATGCTTTGTGTTAGAGGTTAGGGTTAGGTTTACTGGTCACGGTTAGGGTTACGTTTAGGGGTTAGCATTAGGGTTAGGGTTAGGGTTAGGGTTAGTTTTAGGGTTAGAGTTATGTGCTATGGTTTGTGTTAGAGGTTAGGGTTAGGTTTACTGGTCACGGTTAGGGTTACGTTTAGGGGGTAGCATTAGGGTTAGGGTTAGGGTTGGGGATAGGATTAGGGTTAAGTGTTGGGCTTAGGGTTAGGGTTTAGTGTTAATTTTAGCATTAAGGATTAGGGTTAGGGTCAGGGTTAAATGCTTGGGTGCCGGTAATGTTTAGGGTCAGGGTTTAGGTTCACGGATAGGGTTAGTGTTAAGGGTTACGGGTAGGTTTAGGGTTCAGGGTTAGTGTTAGCATTAGGGCTTAAGGTTAGGATTAGGCGGTAGGTTAGATTTAGGGTTAGATCTAGGCGTTAGGGTAAGGGCTAGCGTTAGGTTTAAGAGATAGGGTTAGGTTTAATGCTTAGGATTAGGGTTAGGGTTTGGGGTTAAAGTAAGTGTTAGGGGTTAGATTTAAGGATCCAAGGTTAGGGTTATTTTTAGCTGTAGTGTTAGGGTTAAGGATAAGGGATCCCATTAGCATTAAGGGTCTTCCTTACTGTAGGGTTAAGGGTTAGGCTTAGAGTTAAAGGTTAAGGTTAGGGTCAGTGTTAAGATTTAGGGTGAGTGTTAACGGTCAGGGTAAAGGTTAAGCGTTAGGGTTAGGGATTAGTGATTAGAGTTTTTGGTTAGTGTTAGGGTTAGTGGTTAGGAGTTAGTGTTTTATGAAGGGGTATGGTTAGAATTAGGATTGGGGTTAGAGTTAGGGTGAGGTATAGGGGTTAGGTTTAGGGGTTAGTTTTAGGGTAAAAGGATAGGATTAGGGTTACGGGTTGGGCTTAGGTTTAGGGTTAAAGTTTACTGCTAGGGTTAGGGATAGGGTTCAGGGTTAGCTTTAGGGGTTCTGGTTAGGGTTAGGTGTTAGGTTAGTGTGAGGGTTAGGTCTAGTCGTGAGGGTAAGGTTTAGGGTTAGCTTTAAGAGCTAGGGTTAAGTTTAATGGTTAGGATTAGGATTAGGGTTAAGGGTTAGGATAAGGCTTAGGGGTTAGGGTGAAGGGTTAGGGTCAAGGGTTAGGGTTTTTGTTAGGCATAGCGTTGGGGTTAGAAGTAAGGGTTACTGTCAGTGTTAGGGTTGTAGGTAGGGTTACGGTTAGAGTTAGCGGTTTAGAATTAGGGTTAGGGATTAGGTGTCACAGTGATGACTAGGAGATAGGGTTAGAATTATGGGATAGGGGTTGTTTTCAGGAAATGGGTTATGCATTAACGTTACGATAAGAGGTTAAAGTTAGGCGCACGGTGAGGGTTACGTGTTAAGGGGAGAAATAGGATCAGGGTTGGGTGTTATGTTCAGGGTTAGGGTTATCTGTTAAAGGTATTGTTTATGCTTAGCGCACGGGCCATGTCTGCATTAGGCGGGCGGGGGGAGTTTAGGGGGCTGGGATTGTACCCGGGAACCCACTCTATCATACTCTGGGTATGGGCCCGTGGTTTTCTTGCAGGACACAGTGGTAGAGCCTCCTTTCACGCATGGCATGGGAGGATTGCAGGCTTTCTAAACTCTAAGAAAGCAAGAAGTCTGAGAATTAGATTTAGGGTTAGGATTATGGTTAGGGTTAAGGATGAAGTTTAGTGTTAGGGTGAGGGCTTAGGGTTAGGGATTAGGGTTAGGGTTAAAGGTTATTCTTAGGTTTAACGGTTACACTTTGGTTTAGGGTTGAGGTTTACGGTTAGGGTTAAGATGAGGGGTTAGGGTTTGGTACAGGGTTAGGGTTAAGTGTTAGGTTTAGGGTTGAAGATTAGGATTAAGGTTAGGATTAAAGGTTAGCGTGAGAGTTAACGCTTAGGGTTAAGGTTAAGAGTTAGGGTTTAGGGTTAGGGTTAGGGTTAGGGTTAGTTTTAGGGTTAGAGTTATGTGCTATGGTTTGTGTTAGAGGTTAGGGTTAGGTTTACTGGTCACGGTTAGGGTTACATTTAGGGGGTAGCATTAGGGATAGGGTTAGGGTTAAGGGATAGGATTAGGGTTAAGTGTTGGGCTTAGGGTTAGGGTTTAGTGTTAGGTTTATCATTAAGGATTAGGGTTAGAATCAGGGTTAAATGCTTGGGTGCGGGTAATGGTTAGGGTCAGGGTTTAGATTCACGAATAGGGTTAGTGTTAAGGGTTACGGGTAGGTTTAGGGTTCAGGGTTAGTGTTAGCATTAGGGCTTAAGGTTAGGATTAGGCGGTAGGTTAGATTTAGGGTTAGATCTAGGCGTTAGGGTAAGGGCTAGCGTTAGGGTTAAGAGATAGGGTTAGGTTTAATGCTTAGGATTAGGGTTAGGGTTTGGGGTTAAAGTAAGTGTTAGGGGTTAGGTTTAAGGATCCAAGGTTAGGGTTATTTTTAGCTGTAGTGTTAGGGTTAGGGATAAGGGATCCCATTAGCATTAAGGGTCTTCCTTACTCTAGGGTTAAGGGTTAGGCTTAGAGTTAAAGGTTAAGGTTAGTGTCAGGGTTAAGATTTAGGGTGAGGGTTAACGGTTAGGGTAAAGGTTAAGCGTTAGGTTTAGGGATTAGTGATTAGGGTTTTTGGTTAGGGTTAGGGTTAGGGTTAGTGTTAGGGTTAGCGGTTAGGAGTTAGTGTTTTATGAAGGGGTATGGTTAGAATTAGGATTGGGGTTAGAGTTAGGGTGAGGTATAGGGGTTAGGTTTCGGGGTTAGTTTTAGGGTAAAAGGATAGGATTAGGGTTACGGGTTGGGCTTAGGTTTAGGGTTAAAGTTTACTGCTTGGGTTAGGGATAGGGTTCAGGGTTAGCTTTAGGGGTTCTGGTTAGGGTTAGGTGTTAGGTTAGTGTCAGGGTTAGGTCTAGTCGTGAGGGTAAGGTTTAGGGTTAGCTTTAAGAGCTAGGGTTAGGCTTAATGATTAGGATTAATTTTAGGGTTAAGGGTTAGGGTAAGGCTAGGGGTTAAGGTGAAGGGTTAGGGTCAAGGGTTAGGGTTTTTGTTAGGCATAGCGTTGGGGTTAGAAGTAAGGGTTACTGTCAGTGTTAGGGTTGTAGTTAGGGTTACGGTTAGGGTTAGCGGTTTAGAATTAGGGTTAGGGATTAGGTGTCACAGTGATGACTAGGAGATAGGGTTAGAATTATGGGATAGGGGTTGTTCTCAGGAAATGGGTTATGCATTAACGTTAGGATAAGAGGTTAAAGTTAGGCGCACGGTGAGGTTTACGTGTTAAGGGGAGAAATAGGAACAGGGTTGGGTGTTATGTTCAGGGTTAGGGTTATCTATTAAAGGTATTGTTTATGCTTAGCGCACGGGCCCTGTCTGCATTAGGCGGGCGGGGGGAGTTTAGGGGGCTGGGATTGTACCCGGGAACCCACTCTATCATACTCTGGGTATGGGCCCGTGGGTTTCATGCAGGACACAGTGGTAGAGCCTCCTTTCATGCATGGCATGGGAGGATTGCAGGGTTTCTAAACTCTAAGAAAGCAAGAAGTCTGAGAATTAGATTTAGGGTTAGGATTCTGGTTAGGGTTAAGGATGAAGTTTAGTGTTAGGGTGAGGGGTTAGGGTTAGGGAATAGGGTTAGGGTTAAAGGTTACTCTTAGGTTTAACGGTTACACTTTGGTTTAGGGTTGAGGTTTACGGTTAGGGTTAAGATGAGGGGTTAGGGTTTGGTACAGGATTAGGGTTAAGTGTTAGGTTTAGGGTTGAAGATTAGGATTAGGGTTAGGATTAAAGGTTAGCGTGAAAGTTAACGCTTAAGGTTAAGGTTAAGAGTTAGGGTTTAGGGTTAGGGTTAGGGTTAGGGTTACTTTTAGGGTTAGAGTTATGTGCTATGGTTTGTGTTAGAGGTTAGGGTTAGGTTTACTGGTCACGGTTAGGGTTACGTTTAGGGGGTAGCATTAGGGTTAGGGTTAGGGTTAAGGGATAGGATTAGGGTTAAGTGTTGGGCTTAGGGTTAGGGTTTAGTGTTAGGTTTATCATTAAGGATTAGGGTTAGAATCAGGGTTAAATGCTTGGGTGCGGGTAATGGTTAGGGTCAGGGTTAAGGTTCACGGATAGGGTTAGTGTTAAGGGTTACGGGTAGGTTTAGGGTTCAGGGTTAGTGTTAGCATTAGGGCTTAAGGTTAGGATTAGGCGGTAGGTTAGATTTAGGGTTAGATCTAGGCGTTAGGGTAAGGGCTAGCGTTAGGGTTAAGAGATAGGTTAGGTTTAATGCTTAGGATTAGGGTTAGGGTTTGGGGTTAAAGTAAGTGTTAGGGGTTAGGTTTAAGGATCCAAGGTTAGGGTTATTTTTAGCTGTAGTGTTAGGGTTAGGGATAAGGGATCCCATTAGCATTAAGGGTCTACCTTACTGTAGGGTTAAGGGTTAGGCTTAGAGTTAAAGGTTAAGGTTAGGGTCAGTGTTAAGATTTAGGGTGAGGGTTAACAGTTAGGGTAAAGGTTAAGCGTTAGGGTTAGGGATTAGTGATTAGGGTTTTTGGTTAGTGTTAGGGTTAGCGGTTAGGAGTTAGTGTTTTATGAAGGGGTATGGTTAGAATTAGGATTGGGGTTAGAGTTAGGGTGAGGTATAGGGGTTAGGTTTCGGGGTTAGTTTTAGGGTAAAAGGATAGGATTAGTGTTACGGGGTGGGCATAGGTTTAGGGTTAAAGTTTACTGCTGGGGTTAGGGATAGGGTTCAGGGTTAGCTTTAGTGGTTCTGGTTAGGGTTAGGTGTTAGGTTAGTGTCAGGGTTAGGTCTAGTCGTGAGGGTAAGGTTTAGGGTTAGCTTTAAGAGCTAGGGTTAGGTTTAATGGTTAGGATTAGTTTTAGGGTTAAGGGTTAGGGTAAGGCTTAGGGGTTAGGGTGAAGGGTTGGGGTCAAGGGTTAGGGTTTTTGTTAGGCATAGCGTTGGGGTTAGAAGTAAGGGTTACTGTTAGTGTTAGGGTTGTAGTTAGGGTTACGGTTAGGGTTAGCGGTTTAGAATTAGGGTTAGGGATTAGGTGTCACAGTGATGACTAGGAGATAGGGTTAGAATTATGGGATAGGGGTTGTTCTCAGGAAATCGGTTATGCATTAACGTTAGGTTAAGAGGTTAAAGTTAGGCGCACGGTGAGGTTTACGTGTTAAGGGGAGAAATAGGAACAGGGTTGGGTGTTATGTTCAGGGTTAGGGTTATGTGTTAAAGGTATTGTTTATGCTTAGCGCACGGGCCCTGTCTGCATTAGGCGGGCGGGGGGAGTTTAGGGGGCTGGGATTGTACCAGGGAACCCACTCTATCATACTCTGGGTATGGGCCCGTGGGTTTCATGCAGGACACAGTGGTAGAGCCGCCTTTCACGCATGGCAAGGGAGGATTGCAGGGTTTCTAAACTCTAAGAAAGCAAGAAGTCTGAGAATTAGATTTAGGGTTAGGATTCTGGTTAGGGTTAAGGATGAAGTTTAGTGTTAGGGTGAGGGCTTAGGGTTAGGGATTAGGGTTAGGGTTAAAGGTTACTCTTAGGTTTAACGGTTACACTTTGGTTTAGGGTTGAGGTTTACGGTTAGGGTTAAGATGAGGGGTTAGGGTTTGGTACAGGGTTAGGGTTAAGTGTTAGGTTTAGGGTTGAAGATTAGGATTAGGGTTAGGATTAAAGGTTAGCGCGAGAGTTAACGCTTAGGGTTAAGGTTAAGAGTTAGGGTTTAGGGTTAGTTTTAGGGTTAGAGTTATGTGCTATGGTTTGTGTTAGAGGTTAGGGTTAGGTTTACTGGTCACGGTTAGGGTTACGTTTAGGGGGTATCATTAGGGTTATGGTTAGGGTTAGGGTTAAGGGATAGGATTTGGGTTAAGTGTTGGGCTTAGGGTTAGAGTTTAGTGTTAAGGTTACCAATAAGTATTAGGGTTAGAATCAGGGTTAAATGCTGGGGTGCGGATAATGGTTAGGGTCAGGGTTAAGGTTCACGGATAGGGTTAGTGTTAAGTGTTACGGGTAGGTTTAGGGTTCAGGGTTAGTGTTAGCATTAGGGCTTAAGGTTAGGATTAGGCGGTAGGTTAGATTTAGGGTTAGATCTAGGCGTTAGGGTAAGGGCTAGCGTTAGGGTTAAGAGATAGGGTTAGGTTTAATGCTTAGGATTAGGGTTAGGGTTTGGGGTTAAAGTAAGTGTTAGGGGTTAGGTTTAAGGATCAAAGGTTAGTGTTATTTTTAGCTGTAGTGTTAGGGTTAGGGATTAGGGATCCCATTAGCATTAAGGGTCTTCCTTACTGTAGGGTTAAGGGTTAGGCTTAGAGTTAAAGGTTAAGGTTAGGGTCAGGGTTAAGATTTAGGGTGCGGGTTAACGGTTAAGGTAAAGGTTAAGCGTTAGGGTTAGGGATTAGTGATTAGGGTTTTTGGTTAGTGTTAGGGTTAGCAGTTAGGAGTTAGTGTTTTATGAAGGGTATTGTTAGAATTAGGATTGGGGTTAGAGTTAGGGTGAGGTATAGGGGTTAGGTTTAGGGGTTAGTTTTAGGGTAAAAGGATAGGATTAGGGTTACGGGTTGGGCTTAGGTTTAGGGTTAAAGTTTACAGCTGGGGTTAGGGATAGGGTTCAGGGTTAGCTTTAGGGGTTCTGGTTAGGGTTAGGTGTTAGGTTAGTGTCAGGGTTAGGTCTAGTCGTGAGGGTAAGGTTTAGGGTTAGCTTTAAGAGCTAGGGTTAGGTTTAATGGTTAGGATTAGGATTATGGTTAAGGGTTAGGGTAAGGCTTAGGGGTTAGGGTAAAGGGTTAGGGTCAAGGGTTAGGGTTTTTGTTAGGCATAGCGTTGGGGTTATAAGTAAGGGTTACTGTCAGTGTTAGGGTTGTAGGTAGGGTTACGGTTAGGGTTAGTGGTTTAGAATTAGGGTTAGGGATTAGGTGTCACAGTGATGACTAGGAGGTAGGGATAGAATTATGGGATAGGGATTGTTCTCAGGAAATGGGTTTTGCATTAACGTTAGGATAAGAGGTTAAAGTTAGGCGCACGGTGAGGTTTACGTGTTAAGGGGAGAAATAGGAACAGGGTTGGGTGTTATGTTCAGGGTTAGGGTTATCTGTTAAAGGTATTGTTTATGCTTAGCGCACGGGCCCTGTCTGCATTAGGCGGGCGGGGGGAGTTTAGGGGGCTGGGATTGAACCCGGGAACCCACTCTATCATACTCTGGGTATGGGCCCATGGGTTTCATGCAGGACACAGTGGTAGAGCCTCCTTTCACGCATGGCATGGGAGGATTGCAGGCTTTCTAAACCCTAAGAAAGCAAGAAGTCTGAGAAGTAGATTTAGGTTTAGATTATGGTTAGGGATAAGGATGAAGTTTAGTGTTAGGGTGAGGGCTTAGGGTTAGGGATTAGGGTTAGGGTTAAAGGTTACTCTTAGGTTTAACGGTTACACTTTGGTTTAGGGTTGAGGTTTACGGTTAGGGTTAAGATGAGGGGTTAGGGTTTGGTACAGGGTTAGGGTTAAGTGTTAGGTTTAGGGTTGAAGATTAGGATTAGGGTTAGGATTAAAGGTTAGCGTGAGAGTTAATGCTTAGTGTTAAGGTTAAGAGTTAGGGTTTAGGGTTAGGGTTAGGGTTAGGGTTAGTTTTAGGGTTAGAGTTATGTGCTATGGTTTGTGTTAGAGGTTAGGGTTAGGTTTACTGGTCACGGTTAGGGTTACGTTTAGGGGGTAGCATTAGGGTTAGGGTTAGAGTTAAGGGATAGGATTAGGGTTAAGTGTTGGGCTTAGGGTTAGGGTTTAGTGTTAGGTTTATCATTAAGGATTAGGGTTAGAATCAGGGTTAAATGCTTGGGTGCGGGTAATGGTTAGGGTCAGGGTTAAGGTTCACGGATAGGGTTAGTGTTAAGGGTTACGGGTAGGTTTAGGGTTCAGGGTTAGTGTTAGGGTTAGTGCTTAAGGTTAGGATTAGGCGGTAGGTTAGATTTAGGGTTAGATCTAGGCGTTAGGGTAAGGGCTAGCGTTAGGGTTAAGAGATAGGGTTACGTTTAATGCTTAGGATTAGGGTTAGGGTTTGAGGTTAAAGTAAGTGTTAGGGGTTAGGTGTAAGGATACAAGGTTAGGTTTATTTTTAGCTGTAGTGTTAGGGTTAGGGATAAGGGATCCCATTAGCTTTAAGGGTCTTCCTTACTGTAGGGTTAAGGGTTAGGCTTAGAGTTAAAGGTTAAGGTTAGGGTCAGTGTTAAGATTTAGGGTGAGGGTTAACGGTCAGGGTAAAGGTTAAGCGTTAGGGTTAGGGATTAGTGATTAGGGTTTTTGGTTAGTGTTAGGGTTAGCGGTTAGGCGTTAGTGTTTTATGAAGGGTATGCTTAGAATTAGGATTGGGGTTAGAGTTAGGGTGAGGTATAGGGGTTAGGTTTAGTGGTTAGTTTGAGGGTAAAAGGATAGGATTAGGGTTACGGGTTGGGCTTAGGTTTAGGGTTAAAGTTTACTGCTGGGGTTAGAGATAGGGTTCAGGGTTAGCTTTAGGGGTTCTGGTTAGGGTTAGGTGTTAGGTTAGTGTCAGGGTTAGGTCTAGTCGTGAGGGTAAGGTTTAGGGTTAGCTTTAAGAGCTAGCGTTAGGTTTAATGGTTAGGATTAGGATTAGGGTTAAGGGTTAGGGTAAGGCTTAGGGGTTAGGGTGAAGGGTTAGGGTCAAGGGTTAGGGTTTTTGTTAGGCATAGCGTTGGGGTTAGAAGTAAGGGTTACTGTCAGTGTTAGGGTTGTAGGTAGGGTTACGGTTAGGGTTAGCGGTTTAGAATTAGGGTTAGGGATTAGCTGTCACAGTGATGACTAGGAGATACGGTTAGAATTATGGAATAGGGGTTGTTCTCAGGAAATGGGTTATGCATTAACGTTAGGATAAGAGGTTAAAGTTAGGCGCACGGTGAGGTTTACGTGTTAAGGGGAGAAATAGGAACAGGGTTGGGTGTTATGTTCAGGGTTAGGGTTATCTGTTAAAGGTATTGTTTATGCTTAGCGCACGGGCCCTGTCTGCATTAGGCGGGCGGGGGGAATTTAGGGGGCAAGGATTGTACCCGGGAACCCACTCTATCATACTCTGGGTATGGGCTCGTGGGTTTCATGCAGGACACAGTTGTAGAGCCTCCTTTCACGCATCGCATGGGAGGATTGCAGGCTTTCTAAACTCTAAGAAAGCAAGAAGTCTGAGAATTAGATTTACGGTTAGGATTCTGGTTAGGGTTAAGGATGAAGTTTAGTGTTAGGGTGAGGGCTTAGGGTTAGAGATTAGGGTTAGGGTTAAAGGTTACTCTTAAGTTTATCGGTTACCCTTTGGTTTAGGGTTGAGGTTTACGGTTAGGGTTAAGATGAGGGGTTAGGGTTTGGTACAGGGTTAGGGTTAAGTGTTAGGTTTAGGGTTGAAGATTAGGATTAGGGTTAGGATTAAAGGTTAGCGTGAGAGTTAACACTTAGGGTTAAGGTTAAGAGTTAGGGTTTAGGGTTAGGGTTAGGGTTAGTTTTAGGGTTAGAGTTATGTGCTATGGTTTGTGTTAGAGGTTAGGGTTAGGTTTACTGGTCACGGTTAGGGTTACGTTTAGGGGTTAGCATTAGGGTTAGTGTTAGGGTTAGGGTTAAGGGATAGGATTAGGGTTAAGTGTTGGGCTTAGGGTTAGGGTTTAGTGTTAAGGTTAGCATTAAGGATTAGGGTTAGGGTCAGGGTTAAATGCTTGGGTGCGGGTAATGGTTAGGGTCAGGGTTTAGGTTCACGGATAGGGTTAGTGTTAAGGGTTACGGGTGGTTTTAGGGTTCAGAGTTAGTGTTAGCATTAGGGCTTAAGGTTAGGATTAGGCGGTAGGTTAGATTTAGGGTTAGATCTAGGCGTTCAGGTAAGGGCTAGCATTAGGGTTAAGAGATAGGGTTAGGTGTAAAGCTTAGGATTAGCTTTAGGGTTTGGGGTTAAAGTAAGTGTTAGGGGTTAGGTTTAAGGATCCAAGGTTAGGGTTATTTTTAGCTGTAGTGTTAGGGTTAGGGATAAGGGATCCCATTAGCATTAAGGGTCTTCCTTACTGTAGGGTTAAGGGTTAGGCTTAGAGTTAAAGGTTAAGGTTAGGGTCACTGTTAATATTTAGGGTGAGGGTTAACGGTTAAGGTAAAGGTTAAGCGTTAGGGTTAGGGATTAGTGATTAGGGTTTTTGGTTAGTGTTAGGGTTAGCGGTTAGGAGTTAGTGTTTTATGAAGGGGTATGGTTAGAATTAGGATTGGGGTTAGAGTTAGGGTGAGGTATAGGTGTTAGGTTTAGGGGTTAGTTTTAGGGTAAAAGGATAGGATTAGGGTTACGGGTTGGGCTTACGTTTAGGGTTAAAGTTTACTGCTGGAGTTAGGGATAGGGTTCAGGGTTAGATTTAGGGGTTCTGGTTAGGGTAAGGTGTTAGGTTACTGTCAGGGTTAGGTCTAGTCGTGAGGGTAAGGTTTAGGGTTAGCTTTAAGAGCTAGGGTTAGGTTTAATGGTTAGGATTAGGATTAGGGTTAAGGGTTAGGGTTAGCATTAAGTATTAGGGTTAGGGCAGGGTTAAATGCTTGGGTGCTTGTAATGGTTAGGGTCAGGGTTAAGGTTCACGGATAGTGTTAGTGTTAAGGGTTACGGGTAGGTTTAGGGTTCAGGGTTAGTGTTAGCATTAGGGCTTAATGTTAGGATTAGGCGGTAGGTTAGATTTAGGGTTAGATCTAGGCGTTAGGGTAAGGGCTAGCGTTAGGGTTAAGAGATAGGGTTAGCTTTAATGCTTAGGATTAGGGTTAGGGTTTGGGGTTAAAGTAAGTGTTAGGGGTTAGATTTAAGGATCCAAGGTTAGGGATATTTTTAGCTGTAGTGTTAGGGCTAGGGATAAGGGATCCCATTAGCATTAAGGGTCTTCCTTACTGTAGGGTTAAGGGTTAGGCTTAGAGTTAAAGGTTAAGGTTAGGGTCAGTGTTAAGATTTAGGGTGAGGGTTAACGGTTAGGGTAAAGGTTAAGCGTTAGGGTTAGGGATTAGTGATTAGGGTTTTTGGTTAGTGTTAGGGTTAGCGGTTAGGAGTTAGTGTTTTATGAAGGGGTATGGTTAGAATTAGGATTGGGGTTAGAGTTAGGGTGAGGTATAGGGGTTAGGTTTCGGGGTTAGTTTTAGGGTAAAAGGATAGGATTAGTGTTACGGGGTGGGCATAGGTTTAGGGTTAAAGTTTACTGCTGGGGTTAGGGATAGGGTTCAGGGTTAGCTTTAGTGGTTCTGGTTAGGGTTAGGTGTTAGGTTAGTGTCAGGGTTAGGTCTAGTCGTGAGGGTAAGGTTTAGGGTTAGCTTTAAGAGCTAGGGTTAGGTTTAATGGTTAGGATTAGTTTTAGGGTTAAGGGTTAGGGTAAGGCTTAGGGGTTAGGGTGAAGGGTTGGGGTCAAGGGTTAGGGTTTTTGTTAGGCATAGCGTTGGGGTTAGAAGTAAGGGTTACTGTTAGTGTTAGGGTTGTAGTTAGGGTTACGGTTAGGGTTAGCGGTTTAGAATTAGGGTTAGGGATTAGGTGTCACAGTGATGACTAGGAGATAGGGTTAGAATTATGGGATAGGGGTTGTTCTCAGGAAATCGGTTATGCATTAACGTTAGGTTAAGAGGTTAAAGTTAGGCGCACGGTGAGGTTTACGTGTTAAGGGGAGAAATAGGAACAGGGTTGGGTGTTATGTTCAGGGTTAGGGTTATGTGTTAAAGGTATTGTTTATGCTTAGCGCACGGGCCCTGTCTGCATTAGGCGGGCGGGGGGAGTTTAGGGGGCTGGGATTGTACCAGGGAACCCACTCTATCATACTCTGGGTATGGGCCCGTGGGTTTCATGCAGGACACAGTGGTAGAGCCGCCTTTCACGCATGGCAAGGGAGGATTGCAGGGTTTCTAAACTCTAAGAAAGCAAGAAGTCTGAGAATTAGATTTAGGGTTAGGATTCTGGTTAGGGTTAAGGATGAAGTTTAGTGTTAGGGTGAGGGCTTAGGGTTAGGGATTAGGGTTAGGGTTAAAGGTTACTCTTAGGTTTAACGGTTACACTTTGGTTTAGGGTTGAGGTTTACGGTTAGGGTTAAGATGAGGGGTTAGGGTTTGGTACAGGGTTAGGGTTAAGTGTTAGGTTTAGGGTTGAAGATTAGGATTAGGGTTAGGATTAAAGGTTAGCGCGAGAGTTAACGCTTAGGGTTAAGGTTAAGAGTTAGGGTTTAGGGTTAGTTTTAGGGTTAGAGTTATGTGCTATGGTTTGTGTTAGAGGTTAGGGTTAGGTTTACTGGTCACGGTTAGGGTTACGTTTAGGGGGTATCATTAGGGTTATGGTTAGGGTTAGGGTTAAGGGATAGGATTTGGGTTAAGTGTTGGGCTTAGGGTTAGAGTTTAGTGTTAAGGTTACCAATAAGTATTAGGGTTAGAATCAGGGTTAAATGCTGGGGTGCGGATAATGGTTAGGGTCAGGGTTAAGGTTCACGGATAGGGTTAGTGTTAAGTGTTACGGGTAGGTTTAGGGTTCAGGGTTAGTGTTAGCATTAGGGCTTAAGGTTAGGATTAGGCGGTAGGTTAGATTTAGGGTTAGATCTAGGCGTTAGGGTAAGGGCTAGCGTTAGGGTTAAGAGATAGGGTTAGGTTTAATGCTTAGGATTAGGGTTAGGGTTTGGGGTTAAAGTAAGTGTTAGGGGTTAGGTTTAAGGATCAAAGGTTAGTGTTATTTTTAGCTGTAGTGTTAGGGTTAGGGATTAGGGATCCCATTAGCATTAAGGGTCTTCCTTACTGTAGGGTTAAGGGTTAGGCTTAGAGTTAAAGGTTAAGGTTAGGGTCAGGGTTAAGATTTAGGGTGCGGGTTAACGGTTAAGGTAAAGGTTAAGCGTTAGGGTTAGGGATTAGTGATTAGGGTTTTTGGTTAGTGTTAGGGTTAGCAGTTAGGAGTTAGTGTTTTATGAAGGGTATTGTTAGAATTAGGATTGGGGTTAGAGTTAGGGTGAGGTATAGGGGTTAGGTTTAGGGGTTAGTTTTAGGGTAAAAGGATAGGATTAGGGTTACGGGTTGGGCTTAGGTTTAGGGTTAAAGTTTACAGCTGGGGTTAGGGATAGGGTTCAGGGTTAGCTTTAGGGGTTCTGGTTAGGGTTAGGTGTTAGGTTAGTGTCAGGGTTAGGTCTAGTCGTGAGGGTAAGGTTTAGGGTTAGCTTTAAGAGCTAGGGTTAGGTTTAATGGTTAGGATTAGGATTATGGTTAAGGGTTAGGGTAAGGCTTAGGGGTTAGGGTAAAGGGTTAGGGTCAAGGGTTAGGGTTTTTGTTAGGCATAGCGTTGGGGTTATAAGTAAGGGTTACTGTCAGTGTTAGGGTTGTAGGTAGGGTTACGGTTAGGGTTAGCGGTTTAGAATTAGGGTTAGGGATTAGGTGTCACAGTGATGACTAGGAGGTAGGGATAGAATTATGGGATAGGGATTGTTCTCAGGAAATGGGTTTTGCATTAACGTTAGGATAAGAGGTTAAAGTTAGGCGCACGGTGAGGTTTACGTGTTAAGGGGAGAAATAGGAACAGGGTTGGGTGTTATGTTCAGGGTTAGGGTTATCTGTTAAAGGTATTGTTTATGCTTAGCGCACGGGCCCTGTCTGCATTAGGCGGGCGGGGGGAGTTTAGGGGGCTGGGATTGAACCCGGGAACCCACTCTATCATACTCTGGGTATGGGCCCATGGGTTTCATGCAGGACACAGTGGTAGAGCCTCCTTTCACGCATGGCATGGGAGGATTGCAGGCTTTCTAAACCCTAAGAAAGCAAGAAGTCTGAGAAGTAGATTTAGGTTTAGATTATGGTTAGGGATAAGGATGAAGTTTAGTGTTAGGGTGAGGGCTTAGGGTTAGGGATTAGGGTTAGGGTTAAAGGTTACTCTTAGGTTTAACGGTTACACTTTGGTTTAGGGTTGAGGTTTACGGTTAGGGTTAAGATGAGGGGTTAGGGTTTGGTACAGGGTTAGGGTTAAGTGTTAGGTTTAGGGTTGAAGATTAGGATTAGGGTTAGGATTAAAGGTTAGCGCGAGAGTTAACGCTTAGGGTTAAGGTTAAGAGTTAGGGTTTAGGGTTAGTTTTAGGGTTAGAGTTATGTGCTATGGTTTGTGTTAGAGGTTAGGGTTAGGTTTACTGGTCACGGTTAGGGTTACGTTTAGGGGGTATCATTAGGGTTATGGTTAGGGTTAGGGTTAAGGGATAGGATTTGGGTTAAGTGTTGGGCTTAGGGTTAGAGTTTAGTGTTAAGGTTACCAATAAGTATTAGGGTTAGAATCAGGGTTAAATGCTGGGGTGCGGATAATGGTTAGGGTCAGGGTTAAGGTTCACGGATAGGGTTAGTGTTAAGTGTTACGGGTAGGTTTAGGGTTCAGGGTTAGTGTTAGCATTAGGGCTTAAGGTTAGGATTAGGCGGTAGGTTAGATTTAGGGTTAGATCTAGGCGTTAGGGTAAGGGCTAGCGTTAGGGTTAAGAGATAGGGTTAGGTTTAATGCTTAGGATTAGGGTTAGGGTTTGGGGTTAAAGTAAGTGTTAGGGGTTAGGTTTAAGGATCAAAGGTTAGTGTTATTTTTAGCTGTAGTGTTAGGGTTAGGGATTAGGGATCCCATTAGCATTAAGGGTCTTCCTTACTGTAGGGTTAAGGGTTAGGCTTAGAGTTAAAGGTTAAGGTTAGGGTCAGGGTTAAGATTTAGGGTGCGGGTTAACGGTTAAGGTAAAGGTTAAGCGTTAGGGTTAGGGATTAGTGATTAGGGTTTTTGGTTAGTGTTAGGGTTAGCAGTTAGGAGTTAGTGTTTTATGAAGGGTATTGTTAGAATTAGGATTGGGGTTAGAGTTAGGGTGAGGTATAGGGGTTAGGTTTAGGGGTTAGTTTTAGGGTAAAAGGATAGGATTAGGGTTACGGGTTGGGCTTAGGTTTAGGGTTAAAGTTTACAGCTGGGGTTAGGGATAGGGTTCAGGGTTAGCTTTAGGGGTTCTGGTTAGGGTTAGGTGTTAGGTTAGTGTCAGGGTTAGGTCTAGTCGTGAGGGTAAGGTTTAGGGTTAGCTTTAAGAGCTAGGGTTAGGTTTAATGGTTAGGATTAGGATTATGGTTAAGGGTTAGGGTAAGGCTTAGGGGTTAGGGTAAAGGGTTAGGGTCAAGGGTTAGGGTTTTTGTTAGGCATAGCGTTGGGGTTATAAGTAAGGGTTACTGTCAGTGTTAGGGTTGTAGGTAGGGTTACGGTTAGGGTTAGCGGTTTAGAATTAGGGTTAGGGATTAGGTGTCACAGTGATGACTAGGAGGTAGGGATAGAATTATGGGATAGGGATTGTTCTCAGGAAATGGGTTTTGCATTAACGTTAGGATAAGAGGTTAAAGTTAGGCGCACGGTGAGGTTTACGTGTTAAGGGGAGAAATAGGAACAGGGTTGGGTGTTATGTTCAGGGTTAGGGTTATCTGTTAAAGGTATTGTTTATGCTTAGCGCACGGGCCCTGTCTGCATTAGGCGGGCGGGGGGAGTTTAGGGGGCTGGGATTGAACCCGGGAACCCACTCTATCATACTCTGGGTATGGGCCCATGGGTTTCATGCAGGACACAGTGGTAGAGCCTCCTTTCACGCATGGCATGGGAGGATTGCAGGCTTTCTAAACCCTAAGAAAGCAAGAAGTCTGAGAAGTAGATTTAGGTTTAGATTATGGTTAGGGATAAGGATGAAGTTTAGTGTTAGGGTGAGGGCTTAGGGTTAGGGATTAGGGTTAGGGTTAAAGGTTACTCTTAGGTTTAACGGTTACACTTTGGTTTAGGGTTGAGGTTTACGGTTAGGGTTAAGATGAGGGGTTAGGGTTTGGTACAGGGTTAGGGTTAAGTGTTAGGTTTAGGGTTGAAGATTAGGATTAGGGTTAGGATTAAAGGTTAGCGTGAGAGTTAATGCTTAGTGTTAAGGTTAAGAGTTAGGGTTTAGGGTTAGGGTTAGGGTTAGGGTTAGTTTTAGGGTTAGAGTTATGTGCTATGGTTTGTGTTAGAGGTTAGGGTTAGGTTTACTGGTCACGGTTAGGGTTACGTTTAGGGGGTAGCATTAGGGTTAGGGTTAGAGTTAAGGGATAGGATTAGGGTTAAGTGTTGGGCTTAGGGTTAGGGTTTAGTGTTAGGTTTATCATTAAGGATTAGGGTTAGAATCAGGGTTAAATGCTTGGGTGCGGGTAATGGTTAGGGTCAGGGTTAAGGTTCACGGATAGGGTTAGTGTTAAGGGTTACGGGTAGGTTTAGGGTTCAGGGTTAGTGTTAGGGTTAGTGCTTAAGGTTAGGATTAGGCGGTAGGTTAGATTTAGGGTTAGATCTAGGCGTTAGGGTAAGGGCTAGCGTTAGGGTTAAGAGATAGGGTTACGTTTAATGCTTAGGATTAGGGTTAGGGTTTGAGGTTAAAGTAAGTGTTAGGGGTTAGGTGTAAGGATACAAGGTTAGGTTTATTTTTAGCTGTAGTGTTAGGGTTAGGGATAAGGGATCCCATTAGCTTTAAGGGTCTTCCTTACTGTAGGGTTAAGGGTTAGGCTTAGAGTTAAAGGTTAAGGTTAGGGTCAGTGTTAAGATTTAGGGTGAGGGTTAACGGTCAGGGTAAAGGTTAAGCGTTAGGGTTAGGGATTAGTGATTAGGGTTTTTGGTTAGTGTTAGGGTTAGCGGTTAGGCGTTAGTGTTTTATGAAGGGTATGCTTAGAATTAGGATTGGGGTTAGAGTTAGGGTGAGGTATAGGGGTTAGGTTTAGTGGTTAGTTTGAGGGTAAAAGGATAGGATTAGGGTTACGGGTTGGGCTTAGGTTTAGGGTTAAAGTTTACTGCTGGGGTTAGAGATAGGGTTCAGGGTTAGCTTTAGGGGTTCTGGTTAGGGTTAGGTGTTAGGTTAGTGTCAGGGTTAGGTCTAGTCGTGAGGGTAAGGTTTAGGGTTAGCTTTAAGAGCTAGCGTTAGGTTTAATGGTTAGGATTAGGATTAGGGTTAAGGGTTAGGGTAAGGCTTAGGGGTTAGGGTGAAGGGTTAGGGTCAAGGGTTAGGGTTTTTGTTAGGCATAGCGTTGGGGTTAGAAGTAAGGGTTACTGTCAGTGTTAGGGTTGTAGGTAGGGTTACGGTTAGGGTTAGCGGTTTAGAATTAGGGTTAGGGATTAGCTGTCACAGTGATGACTAGGAGATACGGTTAGAATTATGGCATAGGGGTTGTTCTCAGGAAATGGGTTATGCATTAACGTTAGGATAAGAGGTTAAAGTTAGGCGCACGGTGAGGTTTACGTGTTAAGGGGAGAAATAGGAACAGGGTTGGGTGTTATGTTCAGGGTTAGGGTTATCTGTTAAAGGTATTGTTTATGCTTAGCGCACGGGCCCTGTCTGCATTAGGCGGGCGGGGGGAATTTAGGGGGCAAGGATTGTACCCGGGAACCCACTCTATCATACTCTGGGTATGGGCTCGTGGGTTTCATGCAGGACACAGTTGTAGAGCCTCCTTTCACGCATCGCATGGGAGGATTGCAGGCTTTCTAAACTCTAAGAAAGCAAGAAGTCTGAGAATTAGATTTACGGTTAGGATTCTGGTTAGGGTTAAGGATGAAGTTTAGTGTTAGGGTGAGGGCTTAGGGTTAGAGATTAGGGTTAGGGTTAAAGGTTACTCTTAAGTTTATCGGTTACCCTTTGGTTTAGGGTTGAGGTTTACGGTTAGGGTTAAGATGAGGGGTTAGGGTTTGGTACAGGGTTAGGGTTAAGTGTTAGGTTTAGGGTTGAAGATTAGGATTAGGGTTAGGATTAAAGGTTAGCGTGAGAGTTAACACTTAGGGTTAAGGTTAAGAGTTAGGGTTTAGGGTTAGGGTTAGGGTTAGTTTTAGGGTTAGAGTTATGTGCTATGGTTTGTGTTAGAGGTTAGGGTTAGGTTTACTGGTCACGGTTAGGGTTACGTTTAGGGGTTAGCATTAGGGTTAGTGTTAGGGTTAGGGTTAAGGGATAGGATTAGGGTTAAGTGTTGGGCTTAGGGTTAGGGTTTAGTGTTAAGGTTAGCATTAAGGATTAGGGTTAGGGTCAGGGTTAAATGCTTGGGTGCGGGTAATGGTTAGGGTCAGGGTTTAGGTTCACGGATAGGGTTAGTGTTAAGGGTTACGGGTGGTTTTAGGGTTCAGAGTTAGTGTTAGCATTAGGGCTTAAGGTTAGGATTAGGCGGTAGGTTAGATTTAGGGTTAGATCTAGGCGTTCAGGTAAGGGCTAGCATTAGGGTTAAGAGATAGGGTTAGGTGTAAAGCTTAGGATTAGCTTTAGGGTTTGGGGTTAAAGTAAGTGTTAGGGGTTAGGTTTAAGGATCCAAGGTTAGGGTTATTTTTAGCTGTAGTGTTAGGGTTAGGGATAAGGGATCCCATTAGCATTAAGGGTCTTCCTTACTGTAGGGTTAAGGGTTAGGCTTAGAGTTAAAGGTTAAGGTTAGGGTCACTGTTAATATTTAGGGTGAGGGTTAACGGTTAAGGTAAAGGTTAAGCGTTAGGGTTAGGGATTAGTGATTAGGGTTTTTGGTTAGTGTTAGGGTTAGCGGTTAGGAGTTAGTGTTTTATGAAGGGGTATGGTTAGAATTAGGATTGGGGTTAGAGTTAGGGTGAGGTATAGGTGTTAGGTTTAGGGGTTAGTTTTAGGGTAAAAGGATAGGATTAGGGTTACGGGTTGGGCTTACGTTTAGGGTTAAAGTTTACTGCTGGAGTTAGGGATAGGGTTCAGGGTTAGATTTAGGGGTTCTGGTTAGGGTAAGGTGTTAGGTTACTGTCAGGGTTAGGTCTAGTCGTGAGGGTAAGGTTTAGGGTTAGCTTTAAGAGCTAGGGTTAGGTTTAATGGTTAGGATTAGGATTAGGGTTAAGGGTTAGGGTTAGCATTAAGTATTAGGGTTAGGGCAGGGTTAAATGCTTGGGTGCTTGTAATGGTTAGGGTCAGGGTTAAGGTTCACGGATAGTGTTAGTGTTAAGGGTTACGGGTAGGTTTAGGGTTCAGGGTTAGTGTTAGCATTAGGGCTTAATGTTAGGATTAGGCGGTAGGTTAGATTTAGGGTTAGATCTAGGCGTTAGGGTAAGGGCTAGCGTTAGGGTTAAGAGATAGGGTTAGCTTTAATGCTTAGGATTAGGGTTAGGGTTTGGGGTTAAAGTAAGTGTTAGGGGTTAGATTTAAGGATCCAAGGTTAGGGATATTTTTAGCTGTAGTGTTAGGGCTAGGGATAAGGGATCCCATTAGCATTAAGGGTCTTCCTTACTGTAGGGTTAAGGGTTAGGCTTAGAGTTAAAGGTTAAGGTTAGGGTCAGTGTTAAGATTTAGGGTGAGGGTTAACGGTTAGGGTAAAGGTTAAGCGTTAGGGTTAGGGATTAGTGATTAGGGTTTTTGGTTAGTGTTAGGGTTAGCGGTTAGGAGTTAGTGTTTTATGAAGGGGTATGGTTAGAATTAGGATTGGGGTTAGAGTTAGGGTGAGGTATAGGGGTTAGGTTTCGGGGTTAGTTTTAGGGTAAAAGGATAGGATTAGGGTTACGGGTTGGGCTTAGGTTTAGGGTTAAAGTTTACTGCTTGGGTTAGGGATAGGGTTCGGGGTTAGCTTTAGGGGTTCTGGTTAGGGTTAGGTGTTAGGTTAGTGTCAGGGTTAGGTCTAGTCGTGAGGGTAAGGTTTAGGGTTAGCTTTAAGAGCTAGGGTTAGGTTTAATGGTTAGGATTAGGATTAGGGTTAAGGGTTAGGGTAAGGCTAGGGGTTAGGGTGAAGGGTTAGGGTCAAGGGTTAGGGTTTCTGTTAGGCATAGCGTTGGGGTTAGAAGTAAGAGTTACTGTCAGTGTTAGGGTTGTAGGTACGGTTACGGTTAGGGTTAGCGGTTTAGAATTAGGGTTAGGGATTAGGTGTCACAGTGATGACTAGGAGATAGGGTTAGAATTATGGCATAGGGGTTGTTCTCAGGAAATGGGTTATGCATTAACGTTAGGATAAGAGGTTAAAGTTAGGCGCACGGTGAGGGTTACGTGTTAAGGGGAGAAATAGGAACAGGGTTGGGTGTTATGTTCAGGGTTAGGGTTATCTGTTAAAGGTATTGTTTATGCTTAGCGCACGGGCCCTGTCTGCATTAGGCGGGCGGGGGGAGTTTAGGGGGCTGGGATTGTACCCGGGAACCCACTCTATCATACTCTGGGTATGGGCCCGTGGGTTTCATGCAGGACACAGTGGTAGAGCCTCCTTTCACGCATGGCATGGGAGGATTGCAGGCTTTCTAAACTCTAAGAAAGCAAGAAGTCTGAGAATTAGATTTACGGTTAGGATTCTGGTTAGGGTTAAGGATGAAGTTTAGTGTTAGGGTGAGGGCTTAGGGTTAGGGATTAGGGTTAGGGTTAAAGGTTACTCTTAGGTTTAACGGTTACACTTTGGTTTAGGGTTGAGGTTTACGGTTAGGGTTAAGATGAGGGGTTAGGGTTTGGTACAGGGTTAGGGTTAAGTGTTAGGTTTAGGGTTGAAGATTAGGATTAGGGTCAGGATTAAAGGTTAGCGTGAGACTTAACGCTTAGGGTTTAGGTTAAGAGCTAGGGTTTAGGGTTAGGGTTAGTGTTAGGGTTAGGGTTAGTTTTACTGTTAGAGTTATGTGCTATGGTTTGTGTTAGAGGTTAGGGTTAGGTTTACTGGTCACGGTTAGGGTTACGTTTAGGGGGTAGCATTAGGGTTAGGGTTAGGGTTAAGGGATAGGATTAGGGATAAGTGTTGGGCTTAGGGTTAGGGTTTAGTGTTAGGGTTAGCATTAAGGATTAGGTTTAGGGTCAGGGTTAAATGCTTGGGTGCGGGTAATGGTTAGGGTCAGGGTTAAGGTTCACGGATAGGGTTAGTGTTAAGGGTTACGGGTAGGTTTAGGGTTCATGGTTAGTGTTAGCATTAGGGCTTAAGGTTAGGATTAGGCGGTAGGTTAGATTTAGGGTTAGATCTAGGCGTTAGGGTAAGGGCTAGCGTTAGGGTTAAGAGATAGGGTTAGGTTTAATGCTTAGGATTAGGGTTAGGGTTTGGGGTTAAAGTAAGTGTTAGGGGTTAGGTTTAAGGATCCAAGGTTAGGGTTATTTTTAGCTGTAGTGTTAGGGTTAGGGATAAGGGATCCCATTAGCATTAAGGGTCTTCCTTACTGTAGGGTTAAGGGTTAGGCTTAGAGTTAAAGGTTAAGGTTAGGGTCAGTGTTAAGATTTAGGGTGAGGGTTAACGGTTAGGGTAAAGGTTAAGCGTTAGGGTTAGGGATTAGTGATTAGGGTTTTTGGTTAGTGTTAGGGTTGGCGGTTAGGAGTTAGTGTTTTATGAAGGGGTATGGTTAGAATTAGGATTGGGGTTAGAGTTAGGGTGAGGTATAGGGGTTAGGTTTAGGGGTTAGTTTTAGGGTAGAAGGATAGGATTAGGGTTACTGGTTGGGCTTAGGTTTAGGGTTAAAGTTTACTGCTAGGGTTAGGGATAGGGTTCAGGGTTAGCTTTAGGGGTTCTGGTTAGGGTTAGGTGTTAGGTTAGTGTCAGGGTTAGGTCTAGTCGTGAGGGTAAGGTTTAGGGTTAGCTTTAAGAGCTAGGGTTAGGTTTAATGGTTAGGATTAGGATTAGGGTTAAGGGTTAGGGTAAGGCTTAGGGGTTAGGGTGAAGGGTTAGGGTCAAGGGTTAGGGTTTTTGTTAGGCATAGCGTTGGGGTTAGAAGTAAGGGTTACTGTCAGTGTTAGGGCTGTAGGTAGGGTTACGGTTAGGGTTAGCGGTTTAGAATTAGGGTTAGGGATTAGGTGTCACAGTGATGACTAGGAGATAGGGTTAGAATTATGGGATAGGGGTTGTTCTCAGGAAATGGGTTATGCATTAACGTTAGGATAAGAGGTTAAAGTTAGGCACACGGTGAGGTTTACGTGTTAAGGGGAGAAATAGGAACAGGGTTGGGTGTTAT
The DNA here is from genome assembly GCF_041146395.1 of Eulemur rufifrons. Taxonomy (NCBI): domain Eukaryota; kingdom Metazoa; phylum Chordata; class Mammalia; order Primates; family Lemuridae; genus Eulemur; species Eulemur rufifrons. Next base: position 275,671 of record NW_027182822.1, on the reverse strand, counting down.
GTTCAGGGTTAGGGTTATCTGTTAAAGGTATTGTTTATGCTTAGCGCACGGGCCCTGTCTGCATTAGGCGGGCGGGGGGAGTTTAGGGGGCTGGGATTGTACCCGGGAACCCACTCTATCATACTCTGGGTATGGGCCCGTGGGTTTCATGCAGGACACAGTGGTAGAGCCTCCTTTCACGCATGGCATGGGAGGATTGCAGGCTTTCTAAACTCTAAGAAAGCAAAAGTCTGAGAATTAGATTTAGGGTTAGGATTCTGGTTAGGGTTAAGGATGAAGTTTAGTGTTAGGGTGAGTGCTTAGGTTTAGGGAATAGGGTTAGGGTTAAAGGTTACTCTTAGGTTTAATGGTTACACTTTGGTTTAGGGTTGAGGTTTACGGTTAGGGTTAAGATGAGGGGTTAGGGTTTGGTACAGGGTTAGGGTTAAGTGTTAGGTTTAGGGTTGAAGATTAGGATTAGGGTTAGGATTAAAGGTTAGCGTGAGAGTTAACGCTTAGGGTTAAGGTTCAGAGCTAGGGTTTAGGGTTAGGTTTAGGGTTAGGGTTAGTTTTAGGGTTAGTGTTATGTGCTATGGTTCGTGTTAGAGGTTAGGGTTAGGTTTACTGGTCACGGTTAGGCTTACGATTAGGGGGGTAGCATTAGGGTTAGGGTTAGGGTTAGGGTTAACGGATAGGATTAGGGTTAAGTGTTGGGCTTAGGGTTAGGGTTTAGTGTTAGGTTTATCATTAAGGATTAGGGTTAGAATCAGGGTTAAATGCTTGGGTGCGGGTAATGGTTAGGGTCAGGGTTAAGGTTCACGGATAGGGTTAGTGTTAAGGGTTACGGGTAGGTTTAGGGTTCAGGGTTAGTGTTAGCATTAGGGCTTAAGGTTAGGATTAGGCGGTAGGTTAGATTTAGGGTTTGATCTAGGCGTTAGGGTAAGGGCTAGCGTTAGGGTTAAGAGATAGGGTTAGGTTGAATGCTTAGGATTAGGGTTAGGGTTTGGGGTTAAAGTAAGTGTTAGGGGTTAGGTTTAAGGATCCAAGGTTAGGGTTATTTTTAGCTGTAGTGTTAGGGTTAGGGATAAGGGATCCCATTAGCATTAAGGGTCTTCCTTACTGTTGGGTTAAGGGTTAGGCTTAGAGTTAAAGGTTAAGGTTAGGGTCAGTGTTAAGATTTAGGGTGAGGGTTAACAGTTAGGGTAAAGGTTAAGCGTTAGGGTTAGGGATTAGTGATTAGGGTTTTTGGTTAGTGTTAGGGTTAGCGGTTAGGAGTTAGTGTTTTATGAAGGGATATGGTTAGAATTAGGATTGGGGTTAGAGTTAGGGTGAGGTATAGGGGTTAGGTTTCGGGGTTAGTTTTAGGGTAAAAGGATAGGATTAGGGTTACGGGTTGGGCTTAGGTTTAGGGTTAAAGTTTACTGCTGGGGTTAGGGATAGGGTTCAGGGTTAGCTTTAGGGGTTCTGGTTAGGGTTAGGTGTTAGGTTAGTGTCAGGGTTAGGTCTAGTCGTGAGGGTAAGGTTTAGGGTTAGCTTTAAGAGCTACGGTTAGGTTTAATGGTTAGGATTAGTTTTAGGGTTAAGGGTTAGGGTAAGGCTTAGGGGTTACGGTGAAGGGTTGGGGTCAAGGGTTAGGGTTTTTGTTAGGCATAGCGTTGGGGTTAGAAGTAAGGGTTACTGTCAGTGTTAGGGTTGTAGGTAGGGTTACGGTTAGGGTTAGCGGTTTAGAATTAGGGTTAGGGATTAGGTGTCACAGTGATGACTAGGAGATAGGGTTAGAATTATGGGATAGGGGTTGTTCTCAGGAAATGGGTTATGCATTAACGTTAGGATAAGAGGTTAAAGTTAGGCGCACGGTGAGGGTTACGTGTTAAGGGGAGAAATAGGAACAGGGTTGGGTGTTATGTTCAGGGTTATGGTTATCTGTTAAAGGTATTGTTTATGCTTAGCGCACGGGCCCTGTCTGCATTAGGTGGGCGGGGGGAGTTTAGGGGGCTGGTTTTGTACCCGGGAACCCACTCTATCATACTCTGAGTATGGGCCCGTGGGTTTCATGCAGGACACAGTGGTAGAGCCTCCTTTCATGCATGGCATGGGAGGATTGCAGGCTTTCTAAACTCTAAGAAAGAAAGAAGTCTGAGAATTAGATTTAATGTTAGGATTCTGGTTAGGGTTAAGGATGAAGTTTAGTGTTAGGGTGAGTGCTTAGGGTTAAGGAATAGGGTTACGGGTAAAAGTTACTCTTAGGTTTAACGGTTACACTTTGGTTTAGGGTTGAGGTTTACGGTTAGGGTTAAGATGAGGGGTTAGGGTTTGGTACAGGGTTAGGGTTAAGTGTTAGGTTTAGGGTTGAAGATTAGGATTAGGGTTAGGATTAAAGGTTAGCGTGAGAGTTAACGCTTAGGGTTAAGGTTAAGATTTAGGGTTTAGGGTTAGGGTTAGGGTTAGGGTTAGTTTTAGGGTTAGAGTTATGTGCTATGGTTTGTGTTAGAGGTTAGGGTTAGGTTTACTGGTCACGGTTAGGGTTACGTTTAGGGGTTAGCATTAGGGTTAGGGTTAGGGTTAAGGGATAGGATTAGGGTTAAGTGTTGGGCTTAGGGTTAGGGTTTAGTGTTAAGGTTAGCATTAAGGATTAGGGTTAGGGTTAGGGTTAAATGCTTGGGTGCGGGTAATGGTTAGGGTCAGGGTTTAGGTTCACGGATAGGGTTAGTGTTAAGGGTTACGGGTAGGTTTAGGGTTCAGGGTTAGTGTTAGCATTAGGGCTTAAGGTTAGGATTAGGCGGTAGGTTAGATTTAGGGTTAGATCTAGGCGTTAGGGTAAGGGCTAGCGTTAGGGTTAAGAGATAGGGTTAGGTTTAATGCTTAGGATTAGGGTTAGGGTTTGGGGTTAAAGTAAGTGTTAGGGGTTAGGTTTAAGGATCCAAGGTTAGGGTTATTTTTAGCTGTAGTGTTAGGGTTAGGGATAAGGGATCCCATTAGCATTAAGGGTCTTCCTTACTGTAGGGTTAAGGGTTAGGCTTAGAGTTAAAGGTTAAGGTTAGGGTCAGGGTTAAGATTTAGGGTGAGAGTTAACGGTTAGGGTAAAGGTTAAGCGTTGGGTATAGGGAGGAGTGATTAGGGTTTTTGGTTAGTGTTAGGGTTAGCGGTTAGGAGTTAGTGTTTTATGAAGGGGTATGGTTAGAATTAGGATTGGGGTTAGAGTTAGGGTGAGGTATAGGTGTTAGGTTTAGGGGTTAGTTTTAGGGTAAAAGGATAGGATTAGGGTTACGGGTTGGGCTTAGGTTTAGGGTTAAAGTTTACTGCTAGGTGTAGGGATAGGGTTCAGGGTTAGCTTTAGGGGTTCTGGTTAGGGTTAGGTGTTAGGTTAATGTCAGGGTTAGGTCTAGTCGTGAGGGTAAGGTTTAGGGTTAGCTTTAAGAGCTAGGGTTAGGTTTAATGCTTAGGATTAGGATTAGGGTTAAGGGTTAGGGTAAGGCTTAGAGGTTAGTGTGAAGGGTTAGGGTCAAGGGTTAGGGTTTTTGTTAGGCATAGCGTTGGGGTTAGAAGTAAGGGTTACTGTCAGTGTTAGGGCTGTAGGTAGGGTTACGGTTAGGGTTAGCGGTTTAGAATTAGGGTTAGGGATTAGGTGTCACAGTGATGACTAGGAGATAGGGTTAGAATTATGGGATAGGGGTTGTTCTCAGGAAATTGGTTATGCATTAACGTTAGGATAAGAGGTTAAAGTTAGGCGCACGGTCAGGTTTACGTGTTCAGGGGAGAAATAGGAACAGGGTTGGGTGTTATGTTCAGGGTTAGGGTTATCTGTTAAAGGTATTGTTTATGCTTAGCGCACGGGCCCTGTCTGCATTAGGCGGGCGGGGGGAGTTTAGGGGGCTGGGATTGTACCTGGGAACCCACTCTATCATACTCTGGGTATGGGCCCGTGGGTTTCATGCAGGACACAGTGGTAGAGCCTCCTTTCACGCATGGCATGGGAGGATTGCAGGCTTTCTAAACTCTAAGAAAGCAAGAAGTCTGAGAATTAGATTTAGGGTTAGGATTATGGTTAGGGTTAAGGATGAAGTTTACTGTTAGGGTGAGGGCTTAGGGTTAGGGAATAGGGTTAGGGTTAAAGGTTACTCTTAGGTTTAACGGTTACACTTTGGTTTAGGGTTGAGGTTTACGGTTAGGGTTAAGATGAGGGGTTAGGGTTTGTTACAGGGTTAGCATTAAGTATTAGCTTTAGGGTTGAAGATTAGGATTAGGGTTAGGATTAAAGGTTAGCGTGAGAGTTAACGCTTAGGGTTAAGGTTAAGTGTTAGGGTTTAGGGTTAGGGTTAGGGTTAGGGTTAGTTTTAGGGTTAGAGTTATGTGCTATGGTTTGTGTTAGAGGTTAGGGTTAGGTTTACTGGTCACGGTTAGGGTTACGTTTAGGGGGTAGCATTAGGGTTAGGGTTAGGGTTAAGGGATAGGATTAGGGATAAGTGTTGGGCTTAGGGTTAGGGTTTAGTGTTAGGGTTAGCATTAAGGATTAGGGTTAGTGTCAGGGTTAAATGCTTGGGTGCGTGTAACGGTTAGGGTCAGGGTTAAGGCTCACGGATAGGGTTAGTGTTAAGGGTTACGGGTAGGTTTAGGGTTCAGGGTTAGTGTTAGCATTAGGGCTTAAGATTAGGATTAGGCGGTAGGTTAGATTTAAGGTGAGATCTCGGTGTTAGGGTAAGGGCTAGCGTTAGGGTTAAGAGATAGGGTTAGGTTTAATGCTTAGGATTAGGGTTACGGTTTGGGGTTAAAGTAAGTGTTAGGAGTTAGGGTTAAGGATCCAAGGTTAGGGTTATTTTTAGCTGTAGTGTTAGGGTTAGGGATAAGGGATCCCATTAGCATTAACGGTCTTCCTTACTGTAGGGTTAAGGGTTAGGCTTAGAGTTAAAGGTTAAGGTTAGGGTCAGTGTTAAGATTTAGGGTGAGGGTTAACGGTTAGGGTAAAGGTTAAGCGTTAGGGTTAGGGATTAGTGATTAGGGTTTTTGGTTTGTGTTAGGGTTAGGGGTTAGGAGTTAGTGTTTTATGAAGGGGTATGGTTAGAATTAGGATTGGGGTTAGAGTTAGGGTGAGGTATAGGGGTTAGGTTTAGGGGTTAGTTTTAGGGTAAAAGGATAGGATTAGGGTTACGGGTTGGGCTTAGGTTTAGGGTTAAAGTTTACTGCTAGGGTTAGGGATAGGGTTCAGGGTTAGTTTTAGGGGTTCTGGTTAGGGTTAGGTGTTAGGTTAGTGTCAGGGTTAGGTCTAGTCGTGAGGGTAAGGTTTAGGGTTAGCTTTAAGAGCTAGGGTTAGGTTTAATGGTTAGGATTAGGATTAGGGTTAAGGGTTAGGGTAAGGCTTAGGGGTTAGTGTGACGGGTTAGGGTCAAGGGTTAGGGTTTTTGTAAGGCATAGCGTTGAGGTTAGAAGTAAGGGTTACTGTCAGTGTTAGGGTTGTAGGTAGGGTTACGGTTAGGGTTAGCGGTTTAGAATTAGGGTTAGGGATTAGGTGTCACAGTGATGACTAGGAGATAGGGTTAAAATTATGGGATAGGGGTTGTTCTCAGGAAATGGGTTATGCATTAACGTTAGGATAAGAGGTTAAATTTAGGCGCACGGTGAGGTTTACGTGTTAAGGGGAGAAATCGGAACAGGGTTGGGTGTTATGTTCAGGGTTAGGGTTATCTGTTAAAGGTATTGTTTATGCTTAGCGCACGGGCCCTGTCTGCATTAGGCGGGCGGGAGGAGTTTAGGGGGCTGGGATTGTACCCGGGAACCCACTCTATCATACTCTGGGTATGGGCCCGTGGGTTTCATGCAGGACACAGTGGTAGAGCCTCCTTTCACGCATGGCATGGGAGGATTGCAAGCTTTCTAAACTCTAAGAAAGCAAGAAGTCTGAGAATTAGATTTAGGGTTAGGATTCTGGTTAGGGTTAAGGATGAAGTTTAGTGTTAGGGTGAGGACTTAGGGTTAGGGATTAGGTTTAGGGTTAAAGGTTACTCTTAGGTTTAACGGTTACACTTTGGTTTAGGGTTGAGGGTTAGGGTTAAGGTGAGGGGTTAGGGTTTGGTACAGGGTTAGGTTTAAGTGTTAGGTTTAGGGTTGAAGATTAGGATTAGGGTTAGGATTAAAGGTTAGCGTGAGAGTTAACGCTTAGTGTTAAGGTTAAGAGTTAGGATTTAGGGTTAGGTTTAGGGTTAGGGTTAGTTTTAGGGTTAGAGTTATGTGCTATGGTTTGTGTTAGAGGTTAGGGTTAGGTTTACTGGTCACGGTTAGGGTTACGTTTAGGGGGTAGCATTAGGGTTAGGGTTAGGGTCAAGGGATAGGTTTAGGGATAAGTGTTGGGCTTAGGGTTAGGGTTTAGTGTTAGGGTTAGCATTAAGGATTAGGGTTAGTGTCAGGGTTAAATGCTTGGGTGCGTGTAACGGTTAGGGTCAGGGTTAAGGCTCACGGATAGGGTTAGTGTTAAGGGTTACGGGTAGGTTTAGGGTTCAGGGTTAGTGTTAGCATTAGGGCTTAAGATTAGGATTAGGCGGTAGGTTAGATTTAAGGTTAGATCTAGGTGTTAGGGTAAGGGCTAGCGTTAGGGTTAAGAGATAGGGTTAGGTTTATTGCTTAGGATTAGGGTTAGGGTTTGGGGTTAAAGTAAGTGTTAGGGGTTAGGTTTAAGGATCCAAGGTTAGGGTTATTTTTAGCTGTAGTGTTAGGGTTAGGGATAAGGGATCCCATTAGCATTAAGGGTCTTCCTTACTGTAGGGTTAAGGGTTAGGCTTAGAGTTAAAGGTTAAAGTTAGGGTCAGTGTTAAGATTTAGGGTGAGGGTTAACGGTTAGGGTAAAGGTTAAGCGTTAGGGTTAGGGATTAGTGATTAGGGATTTTGGTTACTGTTAGGTTTAGCGGTTAGGAGTTAGTGTTTTATGAAGGGGTATGGTTAGAATTAGGATTGGGGTTAGAGTTAGGGTGAGGTATAGGTGTTAGGTTTCGGGGTTAGTTTTAGGGTAAAAGGATAGGATTAGGGTTACGGGTTGGGCTTAGGTTTAGGGTTAAAGTTTACTGCTAGGGGTAGGGATAGGGTTCAGGGTTAGTTTTAGGGGTTCTGGTTAGGGTTAGGTGTTAGGTTAGTGTCAGGGTTAGGTCTAGTCGTGAGGGTAAGGTTTAGGGTTAGCTTTAAGAGCTAGGTTTAGGTTTAATGGTTAGGATTAGGATTAGGGTTAAGGGTTAGGGTAAGGCTTAGGGGTTAGGGTGACGGGTTAGGGTCAAGGGTTAGGGTTTTTGTTAGGCATAGCGTTGGGGTTAGAAGTAAGGGTTACTGTCAGTGTTAGGGTTGTAGGTAGGGTTACGGTTAGGGTTAGCGGTTTAGAATTAGGGTTAGGGATTAGGTGTCACAGTGATGACTAGGAGATAGGGTTAGAATTATGGGATAGGGGTTGTTCTCAGGAAATGGGTTATGCATTAACGTTAGGATAAGAGGTTAAAGTTCGGCGCACGGTGAGGTTTACGTGTTAAGGGGAGAAATAGGAACAGGGTTGGGTGTTATGTTCAGGGTTAGGGTTATCTGTTAAAGGTATTGTTTATGCTTAGCGCACGGGCCCTGTCTGCATTAGGCGGGCGGCGGGAGTTTAGGGGGCTGGGAATGTACCCGGGAACCCACTCTATCATACTCTGGGTATGGGCCCGTGGGTTTCATGCAGGACACAGTGGTAGAGCCTCCTTTCACGCATGGCATGGGAGGATTGCAGGCTTTCTAAACTCTAAGAAAGCAAGAAGTCTGAGAATTAGAATTAGGGTTAGGATTCTGGTTAGGGTTAAGGATGAAGTTTAGTGTTAGGGTGAGGGCTTAGGGTTAGGGATTAGGGTTAGGGTTAAAGGTTACTCTTAGGTTTAACGGTTACACTTTGGTTTAGGGTTGAGGGTTAGGGTTAAGGTGAGGGGTTAGGGTTTGGTACAGGGTTAGGGTTAAGTGTTTGGTTTAGGGTTGAAGATTAGGATTAGGGTTAGGATTAAAGGTTAGCGTGAGAGTTAACGCTTAGTGTTAAGGTTAAGAGTTAGGGTTTAGAGTTAGGGTTAGGGTTAGGGTTAGTTTTAGGGTTAGAGTTATGTGCTATGGTTTGTTGTAGAGGTTAGGGTTAGGTTTACTGGTCACGGTTAGGGTTACGTTTAGGGGGTAGCATTAGGGTTAGGGTTAGGGTTAAGGGATAGGATTAGGGATAAGTGTTGGGCTTAGGGTTAGGGTTTAGTGTTAGGGTTAGCATTAAGGATTAGGGTTAGGGTTAGGGTTAAATGCTTGGGTGCAGGTAATGGTTAGGGTCAGGGTTTAGGTTCACGGATAGGGTTAGTGTTAAGGGTTACGGGTAGGTTTTGGGTTCAGGGTTAGTGTTAGCATTAGGGCTTAAGGTTAGGATTAGGCGGTAGGTTAGATTTAGGGTTAGATCTAGGCGTTAGGGTAAGGGCTAGCGTTAGGTTTAAGAGATAGGGCTAGGTTTAATGCTTAGGATTAGGGTTAGGGTTTGGGGTTAAAGTAAGTGTTAGGGGTTAGGTTTAAGGATCCAAGGTTAGGGTTATTTTTAGCTGTAGTGTTAGGGTTAGGGATAAGGGATCCCATTAGCATTAAGGGTCTTCCTTCCTGTAGGGTTAAGGGTTAGGCTTAGAGTTAAAGGTTAAGGTTAGGGTCAGGGTTAAGATTTAGGGTGAGGGTTAACGGTTAGGGTAAAGGTTAAGCGTTAGGGTTAGGGATTAGTGATTAGGGTTTTTGGTTAGTGTTAGGGTTATCGGTTAGGAGTTAGTGTTTTATGAAGGGGTATGGTTAGAATTAGGATTGGGGTTAGAGTTAGGGTGAGGTATAGGGGTTAGGTTTAGGGGTTAGTTTTAGGGTAAAAGGATAGGATTAGGGTTACGGGTTGGGCTTAGGTTTAGGGTTAAAGTTTACGGCTAGGGTTAGGGATAGGGTTCAGGGTTAGCTTTAGGGGTTCTGGTTATGGTTAGGTGTTAGGTTAGTGTCAGGGTTAGGTCTAGTCGTGAGGGTAAGGTTTAGGGTTAGCTTTAAGAGCTAGGGTTAGGTTTAATGGTTAGGATTAGGATTAGGGTTAAGGGTTAGGGTAAGGCTTAGGGTTTAGGGTGAAGGGTTAGGGTCAAGGTTTGGGTTTTTGTTAGGCATAGCGTTGGGGTTAGAAGTAAGGGTTACTGTCAGTGTTAGGGTTGTAGGTAGGGTTACGGTTAGGGTTAGCGGTTTAGAATTAGGTGTCACAGTGATGACTAGGAGATAGGGTTAGAATTATGGGATAGGGGTTGTTCTCAGGAAATGGGTTATGCATTAACGTTAGGATAAGAGGTTAAAGTTAGGCGCACGGTGAGGTTTACGTGTTAAGGGGAGAAATAGGAACAGGGTTGGGTGTTGTGTTCAGGGTTAGGCTTATCTGTTAAAGGTATTGTTTATGCTTAGCGCACGGGCCCTGTCTGCATTAGGCGAGCGGGGGGGAGTTTAGGGGGCTGGGATTGTACCCGGGAACCCACTCTATCATTCTCTGGGTATGGGCCCATGGGTTTCATGCAGGACACAGTGGTAGAGCCTCCTTTCATGCATGGCATGGGAGGATTGCAGGCTTTCTAAACTCTAAGAAAGCAAGCGAAGTTGGCGGAGTGGCGGTGACTGCTCGTATCTGCGCCCCGGCGAGGAACCGTGGATCCGGACCTGCCACAACGCTAGAGGACCGCTCCCACACAGGAACAGCGGTGTGAATCCACGGAGAATCAGCGTGGGACAAACAGAGCAAGTGAGGTCTGAGGTGAACAGAAATTAAGATCGCGGAACTCTGCGGAAGGCGCGGAACAGACAGTAGCCAGCGGAGCGCAGGCGGCTGCGCCCGCCCCCAGGTGGGGCAGGGGCAGTCTTTAGGAAAAGCGGCTTGCGCTCCTCACTGACCTCCACCCCCAATTGCTTGGAGACCCCCTCGCAAGCCAGAGCAGAATCACCGAGCGAGACGTAGGGCATTGCAGACAGGAGGCTTTTTCGGGAGAATAGCTTGGAACCTGGGAAGTCTCGGCTGAGACAGTCCTTGGCGAGAAGGGACGGACCTGTGCCGGGGGGAGGGGCACGAACAATCCCCGATCAGCGAATTGCGCTGTACCTCTGCGCTACTTTTGTCGGTGTTTCTTCAGCCGGTGGCCCCCGGCGGCTTTGCCCGCCAAACACCCCGGCAGCGGCGGTCCCTGGTCTCTGCCTGCCGGGGAGCCGGTCCCCCTCCGACCCCGGAGCGCTGCGGGCGCCATCTTGAAAGCAAAGGCGGAACCGCTCGGGAGCCATAAGGTGCCCAGCGGCTCTCTCTCCCCGGCGCCCCCCGCTGGTCTCTGGGCCCGCGCCATCTCCGCCGGCCGCACTCGGCGTGAAGGGGCGGAGCTGCGCTAAGACGTAAAATAAACATTGAGTTGCCGCTCCGGAATCAACGGAGCGGGCGTGAAGGGGCGGAGCTGCGCTAAGGCGCAAAAACACAATCATTGAGCCGCTGAACTATATACTTCAGAATTGTGTATCCCTTCGTTTAGTGATGCGCTGTAGTGCTGTGTAGCTCTGTTTTTGTTCTTTTGTGTTTGTGTTTTCACTGTTTCTGGGTTAGGTCTCTTTGTGTTATTTGTTAGTTTGGTTTTTGTTTTTCCTTTGTTTTGTTTTGTTTTATTTTGCTTCTTTTGTTTTTTTTTTTGTTGTTGTTGTTGTTTTGTTTTTTCTTTTCTCTTTCCTTTTTTTCCCTCTTCTCTTCTCCTTTTCTTTTCTCTTTCTTTTTCTTCTCCTTCTGTTCTTTCTTTTCACTTCCCTTTTTTTTTCTTTTTTTCTTTTTTTCTTTTCTTTTCTTTTTTCTTTTTCCTTATTTCTTCTCTCTTTTTGCCTTCTAACTGGAAACCCACGGTGAGCTTGGGAACGGGCCAGGCCCCTGGCTCTGGTACATACCGGAACCTGAGTAGTCACTCCCAACGCCGGCGATCTGCGGGCGCGCAATAGCCATCTTGGGGCCCACAGCCAAGTCACTGCGGAGCAATAGGGTGCCAAGAGGCTCCCTGGACGGCCCCCTCCCCTGGTCCACAGACCTTATATAGGGTCCCCACCCACGTCTAAACATTGACTACTTCTCCAGAAGTGAGAGTGTGGAGCCTGGTCCCTGGGGACATTGGGCCAAGGCAGACTTTTGCCTGTGGGAGTTGCGGCAAATGGGGCGCTGAGCGAGCGAGGGCACCATCCACTCCCCACAGCTAGTATCTTTCCTGCAGATAGAGACAGAAACCACCCCTATAGAGGAAGAACCAAAGGGAAACAAACAAACAAAGAGAATTTTGGTCCACTACTAGTGTGGACCCTACCTGCCCTCTGAAAGACTACAACACAGTGTCCTAACTCACCAAAGCAGTCTTGGATCACTCCAATCCTCTAGGAATGGACCCATCAGAAGCAGTCCCCCAACTGAAATAGAAAAATTTCTAAACAATTCACAACAGTCTTCCCCTCTTGCCAAAGGAAGCAATATACCTAGACTGCTCCACAGCCTAAGAATAGAGCACAGAGAGTGCTGTTAACCAGACTAAATCTATAAGTAAAGATCCAACGATCAATCTAGATGGGAAGGGCCCAGCGAAAAAACACAGGAAGCACAAAGAATCAAACAGAAAGCTCACCCCCAAAGAGAAATACCGGCTCTCAACCATTTGACACAAACCAGACTCAAAACACCAACATGTCACAGGAAGAATTCCAATTATGGATCATAAACAAGCTGAATAATATACAAGAATCAATGGACAGACAACACAAGGAAAATGCAAAAAAAATACAGGATTTGGAGGAAAAATTCACTAAAGAAATTGAAATATTGAAGAAAAACCAAACTGAACTCCTAGAAATGAAGAATTCACTCAGAGAGCTACAAAACACTGTGGAAAGTCTCAAAAGCAGGGTAGATCAAACAGAGGAAAGAATCTCAGAAATTGAAGACAACTCCTTCCAACTAAATAAGTCAGTCACAGAGATAGATCAAAAAAGTAAGAGAAATGATCTGAGTCTTCAAGAAATGTGGGATTATGTGAAGAAACCTAACTTGAGAGTTATTGGCATTCCTGAGGGCGAAGAAGATAATAAGCAAGGGTTGGACAAGCTATTTGAAGACATAATCGAGGAAAATTTTCCAGGCCTTGCCAATACTCTAGACATACAGATTCAAGAAGCTCAAAGGACCCCTGGGAGATTCATAGCAAATAGGAAAACACCACGCCACGTAGTCATCAGGCTGACCAAAATATCCACTAAAGAGTCCCTTCTCCGAGCTGTAAGGAGAAAGAAACAGGTAACTTACAAAGGAAAACCCATCAGAATTACGCCAGATTTCTCAGCTGAAACCTTACAAGCAAGAAGAGGTTGGGGCCCCATTTTCACGCTTCTGAAACAGAATAATGCCCAGCCTAGAATCTTGTACCCAGCTAAGCTAAGTTTTCTATACGAAGGAGAAAACAAGACATTCTCAGATAAACAAAGGTTGAAGGAATTCACCAAGACAAGACCAGCCCTGCAAGAAGTACTCAAAAGAGAGTTACACACGGATCAGCACAAGAAAGATCCACGAATGTAAAACTACTCAAGAGCTAAAGATCAAATTCCAGATACCACAATGGCTCAGGAGAGAAAACATCGCAATGAAGTTCTACCCAACAAGCTGAACAAAAAACCGTCTCACTTATCAGTTTTCTCAATAAATGTGAATGGCTTGAATTCCCCGCTCAAGAGACATAGACTGTCCCAATGGATAAAAAAGCACAAGCCAAGTATCTGCTGTCTCCAAGAAACCCACCTAAAGAGCAAAGATGCATTTAGACTGAAAGTAAAAGGATGGAAATCGGTATTTCATGCAAACGGTAACGAAAAGAAAGCTGGTGTGGCAATCTTAATTTCCAATAACTTAGCTTTCAAACCAACAAAAATAATTAAAGACAAAAATGGCTACTACATACTGGTCAAGGGCACAATTCAACAAGAAGCCATGACTATACTCAATATATATGCACCCAACCTAGGTGCACCTAGATTCATAAAGCAAACCCTACTAGATCTGAACCAGATGATAGATAATAATACTGTAATAGCTGGAGACTTTAACACCCCACTGACAGTACAGGACAGATCCTCTAAACAGAAAATAAACAAAGACATAATGGACCTAAATAGAATGCTAGAACAAATGGGCATGGCTGACATCTATAGGACATTCTACCCAAAGTCCACAGAATATACATTCTTCTCATCAGCTCACAGGACATTCTCTAAGATTGACCATGTCCTAGGACATAAATCATGTCTTCAAAAATTCAAAAAAATAGAAATTATACCATGCATCTTCTCAGATCACAGCGGAATAAAAGTAACAATGATCACAAACAGAAACCCTCACTCTTACTCAAAGTCATGGAAGCTAAATAACCTTCTCCTGAATAATTATTCTATAAAAGAAGAAATCAAGATGGAAATCAAAAATTTCTTTGAATTAAATGACAATAGAGATACAACTTATCAAAATCTATGGGATGCAGCTAAAGCAGTCCTGAGAGGAAAATTCATATCCATAAATGCCTATATCAAAAAGACAGAAAACATGCAAATAGACAACCTAACGAATAGACCCAAAGAGCTGGAGAAAGAAGAACGGAACGATCCCAAACCCAGCAGAAGGCAAGAAATTACTAAGATCAAATCAGAACTAAATGAAAAGGACAACAAAGAAACTATAAGGGAAATTAATAAAACAAAAAGTTGGTTCTTTGAAAAGATAAACAAAATAGACACACCTCTGGCTAGACTAACCAAGAGCACAAAAGTAAAATCTCTAATAACCTCCATTAGGAACATGAAAGGAGAAATCACAACCGATGCTACAGAGATACAAGATATCATCTATGAATTCTACAAAAATCTTTATGCACACAAACTGGAGAACGTGGAGGAAATGGACAAATTTTTAGAGACACATAGTCTTCCCAGGCTCAACCAGGAAGAAATAGAGTACCTGAACAGACCAATATCAAGAACTGAAATCGAAACAGCAATAAAAAACCTTCCCAAAAAGAAAAGCCCTGGTCCAGATGGGTTCACACCTGAATTTTACCATACATACAAAGAAGAACTGGTGCCCATCCTACGTAAACTATTCTCCAATATTGAGAAGGATGGAGTTCTCCCCAACACGTTCTACCAAGCCAATATAACATTAATACCAAAACCTGGAAAGGACACAACAAAAATAGAGAACTACAGACCAATTTCCCTCATGAATATAGATGCAAAAATTTTCAATAAAATACTAGCAAATCGAATCCAAGTACTTATCAAAAAAGTAATCCACCACGACCAAGTGGGCTTCATCCCAGAGATGCAGGGGTGGTTCAACATACGTAAATCTATCAATGTAATTCACCACATAAATAGAAGCAAAAACAAAAATCATATGATACTCTCATTAGATGCAGAAAAAGCATTTGACAAAATTCAACACCCTTTTATGATAAAAACGCTTAACAAAATAGGCATTGATGGAACCTACCTAAAAATGATACAAGCCATATATGACAAACCCACAGCCAACATCATACTGAATGGGAAAAAACTGAAAGCACTCCCACTTAGAACTGGAACCAGACAGGGCTGCCCATTGTCTCCATTACTTTTCAACATAGTATTGGAAGTCCTTGCGAGAGCTATCAGGCAAGAGAGCAGGATCAAGGGAGTCCAAATAGGGAAGGAAGAGATCAAACTCTCACTTTTTGCTGATGATATGATGTTATATCTGGAAAACCCCCAGGATTCAACCAAGAGACTCCTGGAATTGATTAACGAATACAGCAAAGTCTCAGGCTACAAAATTAATATACACAAATCAGAGGCATTTATATATGCCAATAACAGTCAATCGGAAAACCAAATTAAAGACTCAATACCCTTCAAAATAGCAACAAAGAAAATAAAATATCTAGGTATATATCTAACTAAAGAGGTAAAGGACCTCTATAAGGAAAACTATGAAACACTCAGAAAAGAAATAGCAGAACTTGCAAATAGATGGAAAAATATACCATGCTCATGGATCGGAAGAATCAACATTGTTAAAATGTCTATACTACCCAAAGTGATCTACAAATTCAATGCAATCCCTATTAAATTACCAACATCATTCTTTACAGACATAGAGAAAATAATTATACACTTTGTATGGAATCAAAGAAGACCCCGTATAGCAAAAGCAATTTTAAGCAATAAAAACAAAATGGGAGGTATTAATTTGCCAGACCTCAAACTATACTACAAGGCCGTGGTTCTTAAAACAGCCTGGTATTGGCACAAGTGCAGGGACACAGACCAGTGGAACACAACAGAAAATCCAAATATAGAACCATCCTCATATAGTCACCTAATTTTTGACAAAGCGGGAAAGAATATACTCTGGGGACAAGAATCCCTATTCAACAAATGGTGCTGGGAGAATTGGTTAGCCACTTGCAGAAGACTGAAACAGGACCCACAGCTTTCACCTCTCACAAAAATCAAATCACGGTGGATAACAGACTTAAACCTTAGGCGTGATACAATCAGAATTCTAGAAGAAAATGTAGGAAAGACTCTTACAGACATTGGCCTAGGCAAAGAATTTATGAAGAAGACCCCCAAGGCAATCACAGCAGCAACAAAAATAAATGAATGGGACATGATTAAATTAAAAAGCTTCTGCACAGCCAAAGAAACAGTCCAGAGAATAAACAGACCACCTACAGAATGGGAAAAAATTTTTGCATACTACACATCAGATAAAGGACTGATAACAAGAATCTATTTAGAACTCAGGAAAATCAGCAAGAAAAAATCAAGCAACCCTATCAAAAAGTGGGCAAAGGACATGAATAGAAATTTTTCAAAAGAAGATATAAAAATGGCTAACAAACATATGAAAAAGTGTTCAACATCTCTAATCATCAGGGAAATGCAAATCAAAACCACAATGAGATATCACTTAACCCCAGTGAGAATGGCCTTTATCAAAAAAACCCAAAACAACACATGTTGGCGTGGGTGTGGAGAGACAGGAACACTAATTCACTGCTGGTGGGACTGCAAACTAGTGCAACCCCTGTGGAAAGCATTATGGAGGTATCTTAAACAGATTCAAGTAGACCTGCCATTTGACCCAGCAATCCCATTATTGGGCATATACCCAAAGGAAAAAAGGTCATTCTGTAACAAAGGCACGTGTACCCAAATGTTTATAGCAGCACAATTCACAATAGCAAAGATGTGGAAACAACCCAAATGCCCATCAATACATGATTGGATTAGTAAACTGTGGTATATGTATACCATGGAATATTACTCAGCTATAAGGAATGATGAAGATACGACATCTCTATGGTTCTCCTGGAGAGAGTTGGAACCCATTATATTAAGTGAAGTATCCCAAGAATGGAAAAACAAGCATCACATGTACTCACCAGAAAATTGGTTTCCCTGATCATCACCTAAATACAAATCTGGGAATGACACCAATTGGACATCAGACTGAGGTGGGGGTGGGGGAGGGGATGGGGGTATGCCTACACAATGAGTGCATTGCGCACCGTTTGGGGAGTGGTAACACTTGAAGGTGCTGACTCGGAAAAGGGGGGGTGGGGAAAAAATATGAAACTATTGTTTTTAACTTGCACTGTTCACTTAATAATTTATCATGAATATTTCCCATATTATTTCATATTATTGTACAAGAAATAATGTATACATTATGAGGACATACTGTATATAACAAGATATACTGTTAGACTCTTTGATTCTGTAAAATTAAATTGAAAAAAAAAATAAAAAAAAAAAAAAGAAAGCAAGAAGTCTGAGAATTAGATTTAGGGTTAGGATTATGGTTAGGGTTAAGGATGAAGTTTAGTGTTAGGGTGAGGGCTTAGGGTTAGGGATCACGGTTAGGGTTAAAGGTTACTCTTAGGTTTAACGGTTACACTTTGGTTTAGGGTTGAGGTTTACGGTTAGGGTTAAGATGAGGGGTTAGGGTTTGGTACAGGGTTAGGGTTAAGTGTTAGGTTTAGGGTTGAAGATTAGGATTAGGGTTAGGATTAAAGGTTAGCGTGAGAGTTAACGCTTAGGGTTAAGGTTAAGAGTTAGGGTTTAGGGTTAGGGTTAGGGTTAGGGTTAGTTTTAGGGTTAGAGTTATGTGCTATGGTTTGTGTTAGAGGTTAGGGTTAGGTTTACTGGTCACGGTTAGGGTTACGTTTAGGGGGTAGTATTAGGGTTAGGGTTAGGGTTAAGGGATAGGATTAGGGTTAAGTGTTGGGCTTAGGGTTAGGGTTTAGTGTTAAGGTTAGCATTAAGGATTAGGGTTAGGGTCAGGTTAAATGCTTGGGTGCGGGTAATGGTTAGGGTCAGGGTTAAGGTTCACGGATAGGGTTAGTGTTAAGGGTTACGGGTAGGTTTAGGGTTCAGGGTTAGTGTTAGCATTAGGGCTTAAGGTTAGGATTAGGCGGTAGGTTAGATTTAGGGTTAGATCTAGGCGTTAGGGTAAGGGCTAGCGTTAGGGTTAAGAGATAGGGTTAGGTTTAATGCTTAGGATTAGGGTTAGGGTTTGGGGTTAAAGTAAGTGTTAGGGGTTAGGTTTAAGGATCCAAGGTTAGGGTTATTTTTAGCTGTAGTGTTAGGGTTAGGGATAAGGGATCCCATTAGCATTAAGGGTCTTCGTTACTGTAGGGTTAAGGGTTAGGCTTAGAGTTAAAGGTTAAGGTTAAGGTCAGTGTTAAGATTTAGGGTGAGGGTTAATGGTTAGGGTAAAGGTTAAGCGTTAGGGTTAGGGATTAGTGATTAGGGTTTTTGGTTAGTGTTAGGTTTAGCGGTTAGGAGTTAGTGTTTTATGAAGGGGTATGGTTAGAATTAATATTAGGGTTAGAGTTAGAGTGAGGTATAGGGGTTAGGCTTAGGGGTTAGTTTTAGGGTAAAAGGATAGGATTAGGGTTACGGGTTGGGCTTAGGTTTAGGGTTAAAGTTTACTGCTGGGGTAAGGTATAGGGTTCAGGGTTAGCTTTAGGGGCTCTGGTTAGGGTTAGGTGTTAGGTTAGTGTCAGGGTTAGGTCTAGTCGTGAGGGTAAGGTTTAGGGTTAGCTTTAAGAGCTAGGGTTATGTTTAATGGTTAGGATTAGGATTAGGGTTAAGGGTTAGGGTAAGGCTTAGGGGTTAGGGTGAAGGGTTAGGTTCAAGGATTAGGGTTTTTGTTAGGCATAGCGTTGGGGTTAGAAGTAAGGGTTACTGTCAGTGTTAGGGTTGGAGGTAGGGTTCCGGTTAGGGTTAGCGGTTTAGAATTAGGGTTAGGGATTAGGTGTCACAGTGATGACTAGGAGATAGAGTTAGAATTATGGGATAGGGGTTGTTCTCAGGAAATGGGTTATGCATTAACGTTAGGATAAGAGGTTAAAGTTAGGTGCACGGTGAGGTTTACGTCTTAAGGGGAGAAATAGGAACAGGGTTGGGTGTTATGTTCAGGGTTAGGGTTATCTGTTAAAGGTATTGTTTATGCTTAGCGCACGGGCCCTGTCTGCATTAGGCGGGCGGGGGGAGTTTAGGGGGCTGGGATTGTACCCGAGAACCCACTCTATCATACTCTGGGTATGGGCCCGTGGGTTTCATGCAGGACACAGTGGTAGAGCCTCCTTTCAGGCATGGCATGGGAGGATTGCAGGCTTTCTAAACCCTAAGGAAGCGAGAAGTCTGAGAATTAGATTTAGGGTTAGGATTCTGGTTAGGGTTAAGGATGAAATTTAGTGTTAGGGTGAGGGCTTAGGGTTAGGGATTAGGGTTAGGGTTAAAGTTTACTCTTAGGTTTAATGGTTACACTTTGGTTTAGGGTTGAGGTTTAAGGTTAGGGTTAAGATGAGGGGTTAGGGTTTGGTACAGGGTTAGGGTTAAGTGTTAGGTTTAGGGTTGAAGATTAGGATTAGGGTTAGGATTAAAGGTTAGCGTGAGAGTTAACGCTTAGGGTTAAGGTTAAGAGTTTGGGTTTAGGGTTAGGGTTAGGGTTAGGGTTAGTTTTAGGGTTAGAGTTATGTGCTATGGTTTGTTGTAGAGGTTAGGGTTAGGTTTACTGGTCACGGTTAGGGTTACGTTTAGGGGGTAGCATTAGGGTTAGGGTTAGGGTTAAGGGATAGGATTAGGGATAAGTGTTGGGCTTAGGGTTAGGGTTTAGTGTTAGGGTTAGCATTAAGGATTAGGTTCAGGGTCAGAGTTAAATGTTTGGGTCCGGTAAATGGTTAGGGTCAGGGTTAAGGCTCACGGATAGGGTTAGTGTTAAGGGTTACGGGGAGGTTTAGAGTTCAGGGTTAGAGTTAGCATTAGGGCTTAAGGTTAAGATTCGGCGGTAGGTTAGATTTAGGGTTAGATCTAGGCGTTAGGGTAAGGGCTAGCGTTAGGGTTAAGAGATAGGTTTAGGTTTAATGCTTAGGATTAGGGTTAGGGTTTGTGGTTAAAGTAAGTGTTAGGGGTTAGTTTTAAGGATCAAAGGTTAGGGTTATTTTTAGCTGTAGTGTTAGGGTTAGGGATAAGGGATCCCATTAGCATTAAGGGTGTTCCTTACTGTAGGGTTAAGGGTTAGGCTTAGAGTTAAAGGTTAAGGTTAGGGTCAGTGTTAAGATTTAGGGTGAGGGTTAACGGTCAGGGTAAAGGTTAAGCGTTAGGGTTAGGGATTAGTGATTAGGGTTTTTGGTTAGTGTTAGGGTTAACGGTTAGGAGTTAGTGTTTTATGAAGGGGTATGGTTAGAATTAGGATTGGGGTTAGAGTTAGGGTGAGGTATAGGGGTTCGGTTTAGGGGTTAGTTTTAAGGTAAAAGGATAGGATTAGGGTTACGGGTTGGGCTTAGGATTAGGGTTAAGGTTTCCTGCTAGGGTTAGGGATAGGGTTCAGGGTTAGCTTTAGGGGTTCTGGTTAGGGATAGGTGTTAGGTTAGTGTCAGGGTAAGGTCTAGTCGTGAGGGTAAGGTTTAGGGTTAGCTTTAAGAGCTAGGGTTAGGTTTAATGGTTAGGATTAGGATTAGGGTTAAGGTTTAGGGTAAGGCTTAGGGGTTAGGGTGAAGGGTTAGGGTCAAGGGTTAGGGTTTTTGTTAGGCATAGCGTTGGGGTTAGAAGTAAGGGTTACTGTCAGTGTTAGGGTTGTAGGTAGGGTTACGGTTAGGGTTAGCGGTTTAGAATTAGGGTTAGGGATTAGGTGTCACAGTGATGACTAGGAGATAGGGTTAGAATTATGGGATAGGGGCTGTTCTCAGGAAATGGGTTATGCATTAACGTTAGGATAAGAGGTTAAAGTTAGGCGCAGGGTGAGGTTTACGTGTTAAGGGGAGAAATAGGAACAGGGTTGGGTGTTATGTTCAGGGTTAGGGTTATCTGTTAAAGGTATTGTTTATGCTTAGCGCACGGGCCCTGTCTGCATTAGGCGGGCGGGGGGAGTTTAGGGGGCTGGGATTGTACCCGGGAACCCACTCTATCATACTCTGGGTATGGGCCCGTGGGTTTCATGCAGGACACAGTGGTAGAGCCTCCTTTCACGCATGGCATGGGAGGATTGCAGGCTTTCTAAACTCTAAGGAAGCGAGAAGTCTGAGAATTAGATTTAGGGTTAGGATTCTGGTTAGGGTTAAGGATGAAGTTTAGTGTTAGGGTGAGGGCTTAGGGTTAGGGATTAGGGTTAGGGTTAAAGGTTACTCTTAGGTTTAACGGTTACACTTTGGTTTAGGGTTGAGGTTTACGGTTAGGGTTAAGATGAGGGGTTTAGGGTTTGGTACAGGGTTAGGGTTAAGTGTTAGGTTTAGGGTTGAAGATTAGGATTAGGGTTAGGATTAAAGGTTAGCGTGAGAGTTAACGCTTAGTGTTAAGGTTAAGAGTTAGGGTTTAGGGTTAGGGTTAGGGTTAGGGTTAGTTTTAGGGTTAGAGTTATGTGCTATGGTTTGTTGTAGAGGTTAGGGTTAGGTTTACTGGTCACGGTTACGGTTACGTTTAGGGGGTAGCATTAGGGTTAGGGTTAGGGTTAAGGGATAGGATTAGGGATAAGTGTTGGGCTTAGGGTTAGGGTTTAGTGTTAGGGTTAGCATTAAGGATTAGGTTTAGGGTCAGGGTTAAATGTTTGGGTCCGGTAAATGGTTAGGGTCAGGGTTAAGGTTCACGGATAGGGTTAGTGTTAAGGGTTACGGGTAGGTTTAGGGTTCAAGGTTAGAGTTAGCATTAGGGTTTAAGGTTAAGATTAGGCGGTAGGTTAGATTTAGGGTTAGATCTAGGCGTTAGGGTAAGGGCTAGCGTTAGGGTTAAGAGATAGGGTTAGGTTTAATGCTTAGGATTAGGGTTAGGGTTTGGGGTTAAAGTAAGTGTTAGGGGTTAGGTTTAAGGATCCAAGGTTAGGGTTATTTTTAGCTGTAGTGTTAGGGTTAGGGATAAGGGATCCCATTAGCATTAAGGGTCTTCCTTACTGTAGGGTTAAGGGTTAGGCTTAGAGTTAAAGGTTAAGGTTAGGGTCAGTGTTAAGATTTAGGGTGAGGGTTAACGGTTAGGGTAAAGGTTAAGCGTTAGGGTTAGGGATTAGTGATAAGGGTTTTTGGTTAGTGTTAGGGTTAGCGGTTAGGAGTTAGTGTTTTATGAAGGGGTATGGTTAGAATTAGGATTGGGGTTAGAGTTAGGGTGAGGTATAGGGGTTAGGTTTAGGGGTTAGTTTTAGGGTAAAAGGATAGGATTAGGGTTACGGGTTGGGCTTAGGTTTAGGGTTAATGTTTACTGCTAGGGTTAGGGATAGGGTTCAGGGTTAGCTTGAGGGGTTCTGGTTAGGGTTAGGTGTTAGGTTAGTGTCAGGGTTAGGTCTAGTCGTGAGGGTAAGGTTTAGGGTTAGCTTTAAGAGCTAGGGTTAGGTTTAATGGTTAGGATTAGGATTAGGGTTAAGGGTTAGGGTAAGGCTTAGGGGTTAGGGTGAAGGGTTAGGGTCAACGGTTAGGGTTTTTGTTAGGCATAGCGTTGGGGTTAGAAGTAAGGGTTACTGTCAGTGTTAGGGTTGTAGGTAGGGTTACGGTTAGGGTTAGCTGTTTAGAATTAGGTGTCACAGTGATGACTAGGAGATAGGGTTAGAATTATGGGATAGGGGTTGTTCTCAGGAAATGGGTTATGCATTAACCTTAGGATAAGAGGTTAAAGTTAGGCGCACGGTGAGGTTTACGTGTTAAGGGGAGAAATAGGAACAGGGTTGGGTGTTATGTTCAGGGTTAGGGTTATCTGTTAAAGGTATTGTTTATGCTTAGCGCACGGGCCCTGTCTGCATTAGGCGGGCGGGGGGAGTTTAGAGGGCAGGGATTGTACCCGGGAACCCACTCTACCATACTCTGGGTATGGGCCCGTGGGTTTCATGCAGGACACAGTGGTAGAGCCTCCTTTCACGCATGGCATGGGAGGATTGCAGGCTTTCTAAACTCTAAGAAAGCAAGAAGTCTGAGAATGAGATTTAGGGTTAGGATTATGGTTAGGGTTAAGGATGAAGTTTAGTGTTAGGGTGAGGCCTTAGTGTTAGGGATTAGGGTTAGGGTTAAAGGTTACTCTTAGGTTTAACGGTTACACTTTGGTTTAGGGTTGAGGTTTACGGTTAGGGTTAAGATGAGGGGTTAGGGTTTGGTACAGGGTTAGGGTTAAGTGTTAGGTTTAGGGTTGAAGACTAGGATTAGGGTTAGGATTAATGGTTAGCGTGAGAGTTAACGCTTAAGGTTAAGGTTATGAGTTAGGGTTTAGGTTTAGGGTTAGGGTTAGTTTTATGGTTAGAGTTATGTGCTATGCTTTGTGTTAGATGTTAGGGATAGGTTTACTGGTCACGGTTAGGGTTACGTTTAGGGGTTAGCATTAGGGTTAGGGTTAGGGTTAAGGGATAGGATTAGTGTTAAGTGTTGGGCTTAGGGTTAGGGTTTAGTGTTAAGGTTAGCATTAAGGATTAGTGTTAGGGTCAGGGTTAAATGCTTGGATGCGGGTAATGGTTAGGGTCAGGGTTAAGGTTCACGGATAGGGTTAGTGTTAAGGGTTACGGGGAGGTTTAGTGTTCAGGGTTAGTGTTAGCATTAGGGCTTAAGGTTAGGATTAGGCGGCAGGTTAGATTTAGGGTTAGATCTAGGCGTTAGGGTAAGGGCTAGCATTAGGGTTAAGAGATAGGGTTAGGTTTAATGCTTAGGATTAGGGTTAGGGTTTGGGGTTAAAGTAAGTGTTAGGGGTTATGTTTAAGGATCCAAGGTTAGGGTTATTTTTAGCTGTAGTGTTAGGGTTAGGGATAAGGGATCCCATTAGCATTAAGGGTCTTCCTTCCTGTAGGGTTAAGGGTTACGCTTAGAGTTAAAGGTTAAGGTTAGGGTCAGTGTTAAGATTTAGGGTGAGGGTTAACGGTCAGGGTAAAGGTTAAGCGTTAGGGTTAGGGATTAGTGATTAGGGTTTTTGGTTAGTGTTATGGTTAGCGGTTAGGAGTTAGTGTTTTATGAAGGGGTATGGTTAGAATTAGGATTGGGGTTAGAGTTAGGGTGAGGTATAGGGGTTAGGTTTAGGGGTTAGTTTTAGGGTAAAAGGATAGGATTAGGGTTACGGGTTGGGCTTAGGTTTAGGGTTAAAGTTTACTGCTAGGGTTAGGGATAGGTTTCAGGGTTAGCTTTAGGGTTACTGGTTAGTGTTAGGTGTTAGGTTAGTGTCAGGGTTAGGTCTAGTCGTGAGGGTAAGGTTTAGGGTTAGCTTTAAGAGCTAGGGTTAGGTTTAATGGTTAGGATTAGGATTAGGGTTAAGGTTTAGGGTAAGGCTTAGGGGTTAGGGTGAAGGGTTAGGGTCAAGGGTTAGGGTTTTTGTTAGGCATAGCGTTGGGGTTAGAAGTAAGGGTTACTGTCAGTGTTAGGGTTGTAGGTAGGGTTACGGTTAGGGTTAGCGGTTTAGAATTAGGGTTAGGGATTAGGTGTCACAGTGATGACTAGGAGATAGGGTTAGAATTATGGGATAGGGCTTGTTCTCAGGAAATGGGTTATGCATTAACGTTAGGATAAGAGGTTAAAGTTAGGCGCACGGTGAGGTTTACATGTTAGTGGGAGAAATAGGAACAGGGTTGGGTGTTATGTTCAGGGTTAGGGTTATCTGTTAAAGGTATTGTTTATGCTTAGCGCACGGGCCCTGTCTGCATTAGGCGGGCGGGGGGAGTTTAGAGGGCAGGGATTGTACCCGGGAACCCACTCTATCATACTCTGGGTCTGGGCCCATGGGTTTCATGCAGGACACAGTGGTAGAGCCTCCTTTCACGCATGGCATGGGAGGATTGCAGGCTTTCTAAACTCTAAGAAAGCAAGAAGTCTGAGAATGAGATTTAGGGTTAGGATTATGGTTAGGGTTAAGGATGAAGTTTAGTGTTAGGGTGAGGCCTTAGTGTTAGGGATTAGGGTTAGGGTTAAAGGTTACTCTTAGGTTTAACGGTTACACTTTGGTTTAGGGTTGAGGTTTACGGTTAGGGTTAAGATGAGGGGTTAGGGTTTGGTACAGGGTTAGGGTTAAGTGTTAGGTTTAGGGTTGAAGACTAGGATTAGGGTTAGGATTAATGGTTAGCGTGAGAGTTAACGCTTAGGGTTAAGGTTATGAGTTAGGGTTTAGGTTTAGGGTTAGGGTTAGTTTTATGGTTAGAGTTATGTGCTATGGTTTGTGTTAGAGGTTAGGGTTAGGTTTACTGGTCACGGTTAGGGTTACGTTTAGGGGTTAGCATTAGGGTTAGGGTTAGGGTTAAGGGATAGGATTAGGGTTAAGTGTTGGGCTTAGGGTTAGGGTTTAGTGTTAAGATTAGCATTAAGGATTAGTGTTAGGGTCAGGGTTAAATGCTTGGATGCGGGTAATGGTTAGGGTCAGGGTTAAGGTTCACGGATAGGGTTAGTGTTAAGGGTTACGGGGAGGTTTAGTGTTCAGGGTTAGTGTTAGCATTAGGGCTTAAGGTTAGGATTAGGCGGTAGGTTAGATTTAGGGTTAGATCTAGGCGTTAGGGTAAGGGCTAGCATTAGGGTTAAGAGATAGGGTTAGGTTTAATGCTTAGGATTAGGGTTAGGGTTTGGGGTTAAAGTAAGTGTTAGGGGTTATGTTTAAGGATCCAAGGTTAGGGTTATTTTTAGCTGTAGTGTTAGGGTTAGGGATAAGGGATACCATTAGCATTAAGGGTCTTCCTTACTGTAGGGTTAAGGGTTACGCTTAGAGTTAAAGGTTAAGGTTAGGGTCAGTGTTAAGATTAAGGGTGAGGGTTAACAGTCAGGGTAAAGGTTAAGCGTTAGGGTTAGGGATTAGTGATTAGGGTTTTTGGTTAGTGTTATGGTTAGCGGTTAGGAGTTAGTGTTTTATGAAGGGGTATGGTTAGAATTAGGATTGGGGTTAGAGTTAGGGTGAGGTATAGGGGTTAGGTTTAGGGGTTAGTTTTAGGGTAAAAGGATAGGATTAGGGTTACGGGTTGGGCTTAGGTTTAGGGTTAAAGTTTACTGCTAGGGTTAGGGATAGGGTTCAGGGTTAGCTTTAGGGGCTCTGGTTAGGGTTAGGTGTTAGGTTAGTGTCAGGGTTAGGTCTAGTCGTGAGGGTAAGGTTTAGGGTTAGCTTTAAGAGCTAGGGTTAGGTTTAATGGTTAGGATTAGGATTAGGGTTAAGGGTTAGGGTAATGCTTAGGGGTTAGGGTGAAGGGTTAGGGTCAAGGGTTACGGTTTCTGTTAGGCATAGCGTTGGGTTTAGAAGTAAGGGTTACTGTCAGTGTTAGGGTTGTAGGTAGGGTTACGGTTAGGGTTAGCGGTTTAGAATTAGGGTTAGGGATTAGGTGTCACAGTGATGACTAGGAGATAGGGTTAGAATTATGGGATAGGGGTTGTTCTCAGGAAATGGGTTATGCATTAACGTTAGGATAAGAGGTTAAAGTTAGGCGCACGGTGAGGTTTACATGTTAGTGGGAGAAATAGGAACAGGGTTGGGTGTTATGTTCAGGGTTAGGGTTATCTGTTAAAGGTATTGTTTATGCTTAGCGCACGGGCCCTGTCTGCATTAGGCGGGCGGGGGGAGTTTAGAGGGCAGGGATTGTACCCGGGAACCCACTCTATCATACTCTGGGTCTGGGCCCATGGGTTTCATGCAGGACACAGTGGTAGAGCCTCCTTTCACGCATGGCATGGGAGGATTGCAGGCTTTCTAAACTCTAAGAAAGCAAGAAGTCTGAGAATGAGATTTAGGGTTAGGATTATGGTTAGGGTTAAGGATGAAGTTTAGTGTTAGGGTGAGGCCTTAGTGTTAGGGATTAGGGTTAGGGTTAAAGGTTACTCTTAGGTTTAACGGTTACACTTTGGTTTAGGGTTGAGGTTTACGGTTAGGGTTAAGATGAGGGGTTAGGGTTTGGTACAGGGTTAGGGTTAAGTGTTAGGTTTAGGGTTGAAGACTAGGATTAGGGTTAGGATTAATGGTTAGCGTGAGAGTTAACGCTTAGGGTTAAGGTTATGAGTTAGGGTTTAGGGTTAGTGTTAGGGTTAGTTTTATGGTTAGAGTTATGTGCTATGCTTTGTGTTAGAGGTTAGGGTTAGGTTTACTGGTCACGGTTAGGGTTAAGTTTAGCGGTTAGCATTAGTTTTAGGGTTAGGGTTAAGGGATAGGATTAGGGTTAAGTGTTGGGCTTAGTGTTAGGGCTTAGTGTTAGGGTTATCATTAAGGATTAGGTTAAGGTAAGGGTCAGTGTTAAGATTTAGGGTGAGGGTTTACGGTTAGGGTAAAGGTTAAGCGTTAGGGTTAGGGATTAGTGATTAGGGTTTTTGGTTAGTGTTAGGGTTAGCGGTTAGGAGTTAGTGTTTTATGAAGGGGTATGGTTAGAATTAGGATTGGGTTTAGAGTTAGAGTGAGGTATAGGGGTTAGGTTTAGGGGTTAGTTTTAGGGTAAAAGGATAGGATTAGGGTTACGGGTTGGGCTTAGGTTTAGGGTTAAAGTTTACTGCTAGGGTTAGGGATAGGGTTCAGGGTTAGCTTTAGGGGTTCTGGTTAGGGTTAGGTGTTAGGTTAGTGTCAGGGTTAGGTCTAGTCGTGAGGGTAAGGTTTAGGGTTAGCTTTAAGAGCTAGGGTTAGGTTTAATGGTTAGGATTAGGATTAGGGTTAAGGGTTAGGGTAAGGCTTAGGGGTTAGGGTTAAGGGTTAGGGTTTTTGTTAGGCATAGCGTTGGGGTTAGAAGTAAGGGTTACTGTCAGTGTTAGTGTTGTAGGTAGGGTTACGGTTAGGGTTAGCGGTTTAGAATTAGGGTTAGGGATTAGGTGTCACAGTGATGACTAGGACATAGGGTTAGAATTATGGGATGAGGTGGTTCTCAGGAAATGGGTTATGCATTAACGTTAGGATAAGAGGTTAAAGTTAGGCGCACGGTGAGGTTTACGTGTTAAGGGGAGAAATAGGAACAGGGTTGGGTGTTATGTTCAGGGTTAGGGTTATCTGTTAAAGGTATTGTTTATGCTTAGCGCACGGGCCCTGTCTGCATTAGGCGGGCGGGGGGAGTTTAGGGGGCTGGGATTGTACCCGGGAACCCACTCTATCATACTCTGGGTATGGGCCCGTGGGTTTCATGCAGGACACAGTGGTAGAACCTCCTTTCACGCATGGCATGGGAGGATTACAGGCTTTCTAAACTCTAATAAAGCAAGAAGTCTGAGAATTAGATTTAGGGTTAGGATTCTGGTTAGGGTTAAGGATGAAGTTTAGTGTTAGGGTGAGGGCTTAGGGTTAGGGAATAGGGTTAGGGTTAAAGGTTACTCTTAGGTTTAACGGTTACACTTTGGTTTAGGGTTGAGGTTTATGGTTAGGGTTAAGATGAGGGGCTAGGGTTTGGTACAGGGTTAGGGTTAAGTGTTAGGTTTAGGGTTGAAGATTAGGATTAGGGTTAGCATTAAAGCTTAGCGTGAGAGTTAACGCTTAGGGTTAAGGTTAAGAGTTAGGGTTTAGGGTTAGGTTTAGGGTTAGTTTTAGGGTTAGAGTTATGTGCTATGGTTTGTGTTAGAGGTTAGGGTTAGGTTTACTGGTCACGGTTAGGGTTACGTTTAGGGGTTAGCATTAGGGTTAGGGTTAGGGTTAGGGTTAAGGGATAGGATTAGGGTTAAGTGTTGGGCTTAGGGTTAGGGTTTAGTGTTAAGGTTAGCATTAAGGATTAGGGTTAGGGTCAGGGTTAAATGCTTGGGTGCGTGTAATGGTTAGGTTCAGGGTTAAGGTTCACGGTTAGGGTTAGTGTTAATGGTTACTGGTAGGTTTAGGGTTCAGGGTTAGTGTTAACATTAGGGCTTAAGGTTAGGATTAGGCGGTACGTTAGATTTAGGGTTAGATCTACGCGTTAGGGTAAGGGCTAGCGTTAGGGTTAAGAGATAGGGTTAGATTTAATGCTTAGGATTAGGGTTAGGGTTTGGGGTTAAAGTAAGTGTTAGGGGTTAGGTTTAAGGATCCAAGGTTAGGGTTATTTTTAGCTGTAGTGTTAGGGTTATGGATAAGGGATCCCATTAGCATTAAGGGTCTTCCTTACTGTTGGGTTAAGGGTTAGGCTTAGAGTTAAAGGTTAAGGTTAGGGTCAGGGTTAAGATTTAGGGTGAGGGTTAACGGTTAGGGTAAAACTTAAGCGTTTGGGTTAGGGATTAGTGATTAGGGTTTTTGGTTAGTGTTAGGGTTAGCGGTTAGGTGTTAGTGTTTTATGAAGGGGTATGGTTAGAATTAGGATTGGGGTTAGAGTTACGGGTGAGGTATGGGGGTTAGGTTTAGGGGTTAGTTTTCGGGTAAAAGGATAGGATTAGGGTTACCGGTTGGGCTTAGGTTTAGTTTTAAAGTTTACTGCTAGGGTTAGGGATAGGGTTCAGGGTTAGCTTTAGGGGTTCTGGTTAGGGTTAGGTGTTAGGTTAGTGTCAGGGTTAGGTCTAGTCGTGAGGGTAAGGTTTAGGGTTAGCTTTAAGAGCTAGGGTTAGGTTTAATGGTTAGGATTATGATTAGGGTTAAGGGTTAGGGTAAGGCTTAGGGGTTAGGGTGAAGGGTTAGGGTCAAGGGTTAGGGTTTTTGTTAGGCATAGCGTTGGGGTTAGAAGTAAGGGTTACTGTCAGTGTTAGGGTTGTAGGTAGGGTTACGGTTAGGGTTAGCGGTTTAGAATTAGGGTTAGGGATTAGGTGTCACAGTGATGACTAGGAGATAGGGTTAGAATTATGGGATAGGGGTTGTTCTCAGGAAATGGGTTATACATTAACGTTAGGATAAGAGGTTGAAGTTAGGCGCACGGTGAGGTTTACGTGTTAAGGGGAGAAATAGGAACAGGGTTGGGTGTTATGTTCAGGGTTAGGGTTATCTGTTAAAGGTATTGTTTATGCTTAGCGCACGGGCCCTGTCTGCATTAGGCGGGCGGGGGTAGTTTAAGGGGCTGGGATTGTACCCGGGAACCCACTCTATCATACTCTGGGTATGGGCCCGTGGGTTTCATGCAGGACACAGTGGTAGAGCCTCCTTTCACGCATGGCATGGGAGGATTGCAGGCTTTCTAAACTCTAAGAAAGAAAGAAGTCTGAGAATGAGATTTAGGGTTAGGATTATGGTTAGGGTTAAGGATGAAGTTTAGTGTTAGGGTGAGGGCTTAGGGTTAGGGATTAGGGTTAAGGTTAAAGGTTACTCTTAGGTTTAACGGATACACTTTGGTTTAGGGTTGAGGTTTACGGTTAGGGTTAAGATGAGGGGTTAGGGTTTGGTACAGGGTTAGGGTTAAGTGTTAGGTCTAGGGTTGAAGAAAAGGATTAGGGTTAGGATTAAAGGTTAGCGTGAGAGTTAACGCTTAGGGTTCAGGTTAAGAGTTAGGGTTTAGGGTTAGGGTTAGGGTTAGTTTTAGGGTTAGAGTTATGTGCTATGGTTTGTGTTAGAGGTTAGGGTTAGGTTTACTGGTCATGGTTAGGGTTACCTTTAGCGGTTAGCATTAGGGTTAGGGTTAGGGTTAGGGTTAAGGGATAGGATTAGGGTTAAGTGTTGGGCTTAGGGTTAGGGTTTAGTGTTAATGTTAGCATTAAGGATTAGGGTTAGGGTCAGGGTTAAATGCTTGGGTGAGGGTAATGGTTAAGGTCAGGGTTTAGGTTCACGGATAGGGTTAGTGTTAAGGGTTACGGGTAGGTTTAAGGTTCAGGGTTAGTGTTAGCATTAGGGCTTTAGGTTAGGATTAGGCGGTAGGTTAGATTTAGTGTTAGATCTAGGCGTTAGTGTAAGGGCTAGCGTTAGGGTTAAGAGATAGGGTTAGGTTTAATGCTTAGGATTAGGGTTAGGGTTTTGGGTTAAAGTAAGTGTTAGGGGTTAGGTTTAAGGATCCAAGGTTAGGGTTATTTTTAGCTGTAGTGTTAGGGTTAGGGACAAGGGATCCCATTAGCATTAAGGGTCTTCCTTACTGTAGGGTTAAGGGTTAGGCTTAGAGTTAAAGGTTAAGGTTAGGGTCAGTGTTAAGATTTAGGGTGAGGGTTAACGGTTAGGGTAAAGGTTAAGCGTTAGGGTTAGGGATTAGTGATTAGGGTTTTTGGTTAGTGTTAGGGTTAGCGGTTAGGAGTTAGTGTTTTATGAAGGGGTATGGTTAGAATTAGGATTGGGGTTAGAGTTAGGGTGAGGTATAGGGGTTAGGTTTAGGGGTTAGTTTTAGGGTAAAAGGATAGGATTAGGGTTACGGGTTGGGCTTAGGTTTAGGGTGAAAGTTTACTGCTAGGGTTAGGGATAGGGTTCAGGGTTAGCTTTAGGGGTTCTGGTTAGGGTTAGGTGTTAGGTTAGTGTCAGGGTTAGGTCTAGTCGTGAGGGTAAGGTTTAGGGTTAGCTTTAAGAGCTAGGGTTAGGTTTAATGGTTAGGATTAGGATTAAGGTTAAGGGTTAGGGTAAGGCTTAGGGGTTAGGGTGAAGGGTTAGGGTCAAGGGTTAGGGTTTTTGTTAGGCATAGCGTTGGGGTTAGAAGTAAGGGTTACTGTCAGTGTTAGGGTTGTAGGTAGGGTTACGGTTAGGGTTAGCGGTTTAGAATTAGGGTTAGGCATTAGGTGTCACAGTGATGACTAGGAGATAGGGTTAGAATTATGGGATGAGGTTGTTCTCAGGAAATGGGTTATGCATTAACGTTAGGATAAGAGGTTAAAGTTAGGCGCACGGTGAGGTTTACGTGTTAAGGGGAGAAATAGGAACAGGGTTGGGTGTTATGTTCAGGGTTAGGGTTATCTGTTAAAGGTATTGTTTATGCTTAGCGCACGGGCCGTGTCTGCATTAGGCGGGCGGGGGGAGTTTAGGGGGCTGGGATTGTACCCGGGAACCCACTCTATCATACTCTGGGTATGGGCCCGTGGGTTTCATGCAGGACACAGTGGTAGAGCCTCCTTTCACGCATGGCATGGGAGGATTGCAGGCTTTCTAAACTCTAAGAAAGCAAGAAGTCTGAGAATGAGATTTAGGGGTAGGATTCTGGTTAGGGTTAAGGATGAAGTTTAGTGTTAGGGTGAGGGCTTAGGGTTAGGGATTAGGGTTAGGGTTAAAGGTTACTCTTAGGTTTAACGGTTACACTTTGGTTTAGGGTTGAGGTTTACGGTTAGGGTTAAGATGAGGGGTTAGGGTTTGGTACAGGGTTAGGGTTAAGTGTTAGGTTTAGGGTTGAAGATTAGGATTGGGGTTAGGATTAAAGGTTAGCGTGAGAGTTAACGCTTAGTGTTAAGATTAAGAGTTAGGGTTTAGGGTTAGGGTTAGGGTTAGGGTTAGTTTTAGGGTTAGAGTTATGTGCTATGGTTTGTGTTAGAGGTTAGGGTTAGGTTTACTGGTCACGGTTAGGGTTACGTTTAGGGGGTAGCATTAGGGTTAGGGTTAGGGTTAAGGGATAGGATTAGGGTTAAGTGTTGGCCTTAGGGTTAGGCTTTAGTGTTAGGTTTATTATTAAGGATTAGGATTAGAATCAGGGTTAAATGCTTGGGTGCGGTAATGGTTAGGGTCAGGGTTAAGGTTCACGGATAGGGTTAGTGTTAAGGGTTACGGGTAGGTTTAGGGTTCAGGGTTAGTGTTAGCATTAGGGCTTAAGGTTAGGATTAGGCGGTAGGTTAGATTTAGGGTTAGATCTAGGCGTTAGGGTAAGGGCTAGCGTTAGGGTTAAGAGATAGGGTTAGGTTTAATGCTTAGGATTAGGGTTAGGGTTTGGGGTTAAAGTAAGTGTTAGGGGTTAGGTTTAAGGATCCAAGGTTAGGGTTATTTTTAGCTGTAGTGTTAGCGTTAGGGATAAGGGATCCCATTAGCATTAAGGGTCTTCCTTACTGTAGGGTTAAGGGTTACGCTTAGAGTTAAAGGTTAAGGTTAGGGTCAGTGTTAAGATTTAGGGTGAGGGTTAACGGTTAGGGTAAAGGTTAAGCGTTAGGGTTAGGGATTAGTGATTAGGGTTTTTGGTTAGTGTTAGGGTTAGCGGTTAGGAGTTAGTGTTTTATGAAGGGGTATGGTTAGAATTAGGATTGGGGTTAGAGTTAGGGTGAGGTATAGGGGTTAGGTTTAGGGGTTAGTTTTAGGGTAAAAGGATAGGATTAGGCTTACGGGTTGGGCTTAGGTTTAGGGTGAAAGTTTACTGCTAGGGTTAGGGATAGGGTTCAGGGTTAGCTTTAGGGGTTCTGGTTAGGGTTAGGTGTTA
This sequence comes from Eulemur rufifrons, assembly GCF_041146395.1. Taxonomy (NCBI): domain Eukaryota; kingdom Metazoa; phylum Chordata; class Mammalia; order Primates; family Lemuridae; genus Eulemur; species Eulemur rufifrons. The sequence continues at coordinate 242,994 of NW_027182822.1, read as the reverse complement.
GGTTAGTGTCAGGGTTAGGTCTAGTCGTGAGGGTAAGGTTTAGGGTTAGCTTTAAGAGCTAGGGTTAGGTTTAATGGTTAGGATTAGGATTAAGGTTAAGGGTTAGGGTAAGGCTTAGGGGTTAGGGTGAAGGGTTAGGGTCAAGGGTTAGGGTTTTTGTTAGGCATAGCGTTGGGGTTAGAAGTAAGGGTTACTGTCAGTGTTAGGGTTGTAGGTAGGGTTACGGTTAGGGTTAGCGGTTTAGAATTAGGGTTAGGCATTAGGTGTCACAGTGATGACTAGGAGATAGGGTTAGAATTATGGGATGAGGTTGTTCTCAGGAAATGGGTTATGCATTAACGTTAGGATAAGAGGTTAAAGTTAGGCGCACGGTGAGGTTTACGTGTTAAGGGGAGAAATAGGAACAGGGTTGGGTGTTATGTTCAGGGTTAGGGTTATCTGTTAAAGGTATTGTTTATGCTTAGCGCACGGGCCGTGTCTGCATTAGGCGGGCGGGGGGAGTTTAGGGGGCTGGGATTGTACCCGGGAACCCACTCTATCATACTCTGGGTATGGGCCCGTGGGTTTCATGCAGGACACAGTGGTAGAGCCTCCTTTCACGCATGGCATGGGAGGATTGCAGGCTTTCTAAACTCTAAGAAAGCAAGAAGTCTGAGAATTAGATTTAGGGGTAGGATTCTGGTTAGGGTTAAGGATGAAGTTTAGTGTTAGGGTGAGGGCTTAGGGTTAGGGATTAGGGTTAGGGTTAAAGGTTACTCTTAGGTTTAACGGTTACACTTTGGTTTAGGGTTGAGGTTTACGGTTAGGGTTAAGATGAGGGGTTAGGGTTTGGTACAGGGTTAGGGTTAAGTGTTAGGTTTAGGGTTGAAGATTAGGATTGGGGTTAGGATTAAAGGTTAGCGTGAGAGTTAACGCTTAGTGTTAAGATTAAGAGTTAGGGTTTAGGGTTAGGGTTAGGGTTAGGGTTAGTTTTAGGGTTAGAGTTATGTGCTATGGTTTGTGTTAGAGGTTAGGGTTAGGTTTACTGGTCACGGTTAGGGTTACGTTTAGGGGGTAGCATTAGGGTTAGGGTTAGGGTTAAGGGATAGGATTAGGGTTAAGTGTTGGCCTTAGGGTTAGGCTTTAGTGTTAGGTTTATTATTAAGGATTAGGATTAGAATCAGGGTTAAATGCTTGGGTGCGGTAATGGTTAGGGTCAGGGTTAAGGTTCACGGATAGGGTTAGTGTTAAGGGTTACGGGTAGGTTTAGGGTTCAGGGTTAGTGTTAGCATTAGGGCTTAAGGTTAGGATTAGGCGGTAGGTTAGATTTAGGGTTAGATCTAGGCGTTAGGGTAAGGGCTAGCGTTAGGGTTAAGAGATAGGGTTAGGTTTAATGCTTAGGATTAGGGTTAGGGTTTGGGGTTAAAGTAAGTGTTAGGGGTTAGGTTTAAGGATCCAAGGTTAGGGTTATTTTTAGCTGTAGTGTTAGGGTTAGGGATAAGGGATCCCATTAGCATTAAGGGTCTTCCTTACTGTAGGGTTAAGGGTTAGGCTTAGAGTTAAAGGTTAAGGTTAGGGTCAGTGTTAAGATTTAGGGTGAGGGTTAACGGTTAGGGTAAAGGTTAAGCGTTAGGGTTAGGGATTAGTGATTAGGGTTTTTGGTTAGTGTTAGGGTTAGCGGTTAGGAGTTAGTGTTTTATGAAGGGGTATGGTTAGAATTAGGATTGGGGTTAGAGTTAGGGTGAGGTATAGGGGTTAGGTTTAGGGGTTAGTTTTAGGGTAAAAGGATAGGATTAGGGTTACGGGTTGGGCTTAGGTTTAGGGTGAAAGTTTACTGCTAGGGTTAGGGATAGGGTTCAGGGTTAGCTTTAGGGGTTCTGGTTAGGGTTAGGTGTTAGGTTAGTGTCAGGGTTAGGTCTAGTCGTGAGGGTAAGGTTTAGGGTTAGCTTTAAGAGCTAGGGTTAGGTTTAATGGTTAGGATTAGGATTAAGGTTAAGGGTTAGGGTAAGGCTTAGGGGTTAGGGTGAAGGGTTAGGGTCAAGGGTTAGGGTTTTTGTTAGGCATAGCGTTGGGGTTAGAAGTAAGGGTTACTCTCAGTGTTAGGGTTGTAGGTAGGGTTACGGTTAGGGTTAGCGGTTTAGAATTAGGGTTAGGGATTAGGTGTCACAGTGATGACTAGGAGATAGGGTTAGAATTATGGGATGAGGTTGTTCTCAGGAAATGGGTTATGCATTAACGTTAGGATAAGAGGTTAAAGTTAGGCGCACGGTGAGGTTTACGTGTTAAGGGGAGAAATAGGAACAGGGTTGGGTGTTATGTTCAGGGTTAGGGTTATCTGTTAAAGGTATTGTTTATGCTTAGCGCACGGGCCGTGTCTGCATTAGGCGGGCGGGGGGAGTTTAGGGGGCTGGGATTGTACCCGGGAACCCACTCTATCATACTCTGGGTATGGGCCCGTGGGTTTCATGCAGGACACAGTGGTAGAGCCTCCTTTCACGCATGGCATGGGAGGATTGCAGGCTTTCTAAACTCTAAGAAAGCAAGAAGTCTGAGAATTAGATTTAGGGGTAGGATTCTGGTTAGGGTTAAGGATGAAGTTTAGTGTTAGGGTGAGGGCTTAGGGTTAGGGATTAGGGTTAGGGTTAAAGGTTACTCTTAGGTTTAACGGTTACACTTTGGTTTAGGGTTGAGGTTTACGGTTAGGGTTAAGATGAGGGGTTAGGGTTTGGTACAGGGTTAGGGTTAAGTGTTAGGTTTAGGGTTGAAGATTAGGATTGCGGTTAGGATTAAAGGTTAGCGTGAGAGTTAACGCTTAGTGTTAAGATTAAGAGTTAGGTTTTAGGGTTTAGGGTTAGGGTTAGAGTTAGTTTTAGGGTTAGAGTTATGTGCTATGGTTTGTGTTAGAGGTTAGGGTTAGGTTTACTGGTCACGGTTAGGGTTACGTTTAGGGGGTAGCATTAGGGTTAGGGTTAGGGTTAAGGGATAGGATTAGGGTTAAGTGTTGGGCTTAGGGTTAGGCTTTAGTGTTAGGTTTATTATTAAGGATTAGGATTAGAATCAGGGTTAAATGCTTGGGTGCGGTAATGGTTAGGGTCAGGGTTAAGGTTCACGGATAGGGTTAGTGTTAAGGGTTACGGGTAGGTTTAGGGTTCAGGGTTAGTGTTAGCATTAGGGCTTAAGGTTAGGATTAGGCGGTAGGTTAGATTTAGGGTTAGATCTAGGCGTTAGGGTAAGGGCTAGCGTTAGGGTTAAGAGATAGGGTTAGGTTTAATGCTTAGGATTAGGGTTAGGGTTTGGGGTTAAAGTAAGTGTTAGGGGTTAGGTTTAAGGATCCAAGGTTAGGGTTATTTTTAGCTGTAGTGTTAGGGTTAGGGATAAGGGATCCCATTAGCATTAAGGGTCTTCCTTACTGTAGGGTTAAGGGTTAGGCTTAGAGTTAAAGGTTAAGGTTAGGGTCAGTGTTAAGATTTAGGGTGAGGGTTAACGGTTAGGGTAAAGGTTAAGCGTTAGGGTTAGGGATTAGTGATTAGGGTTTTTGGTTAGTGTTAGGGTTAGCGGTTAGGAGTTAGTGTTTTATGAAGGGGTATGGTTAGAATTAGGATTGGTATTAATGTTATATTGGCCTGGTAGAACGTGTTGGGGAGAACTCCATCCTTCTCAATATTGGAGAATAGTTTATGTAGGATGGGCACCAGTTCTTCTTTGTATGTATGGTAAAATTCAGGTGTGAACCCATCTGGACCAGGGCTTTTCTTTTTGGGAAGGTTTTTTATTGCTGTTTCGATTTCAGTTCTTGATATTGGTCTGTTCAGGTACTCTATTTCTTCCTGGTTGAGCCTGGGAAGACTATGTGTCTCTAAAAATTTGTCCATTTCCTCCACGTTCTCCAGTTTGTGTGCATAAAGATTTTTGTAGAATTCATAGATGATATCTTGTATCTCTGTAGCATCGGTTGTGATTTCTCCTTTCATGTTCCTAATGGAGGTTATTAGAGATTTTACTTTTGTGCTCTTGGTTAGTCTAGCCAGAGGTGTGTCTATTTTGTTTATCTTTTCAAAGAACCAACTTTTTGTTTTATTAATTTCCCTTATAGTTTCTTTGTTGTCCTTTTCATTTAGTTCTGATTTGATCTTAGTAATTTCTCGCCTTCTGCTGGGTTTGGGATCGTTCTGTTCTTCTTTCTCCAGCTCTTTGAGTCTATTCGTTAGGTTGTCTATTTGCATGTTTTCTGTCTTTTTGATATAGGCATTTATGGATATGAATTTTCCTCTCAGGACTGCTTTAGCTGCATCCCATAGATTTTGATAAGTTGTATCTCCATTGTCATTTAATTCAAAGAAATTTTTGATTTCCATCTTGATTTCTTCTTTTATAGAATAATTATTCAGGAGAAGGTTATTTAGCTTCCATGACTTTGAGTAAGAGTGAGGGTTTCTGTTTGTGATCATTGTTACTTTTATTCCGCTGTGATCTGAGAAGATGCATGGTATAATTTCTATTTTTTTGAATTTTTGAAGACATGATTTATGTCCTAGGACATGGTCAATCTTAGAGAATGTCCCGTGAGCTGATGAGAAGAATGTATATTCTGTGGACTTTGGGTAGAATGTCCTATAGATGTCAGCCATGCCCATTTGTTCTAGCATTCTATTTAGGTCCATTATGTCTTTGTTTATTTTCTGTTTAGAGGATCTGTCCTGTACTGTCAGTGGGGTGTTAAAGTCTCCAGCTATTACAGTATTATTATCAATCATCTGGTTCAGATCTAGTAGGGTTTGCTTTATGAATCTAGGTGCACCTAGGTTGGGTGCATATATATTGAGTATAGTCATGGCTTCTTGTTGAATTGTGCCCTTGACCAGTATGTAGTAGCCATTTTTGTCTTTTATTATTTTTGTTGGTTTGAAAGCTAAGTTATTGGAAATTAAGATTGCCACACCAGCTTTCTTTTCGTTACCGTTTGCTTGAAATACCGATTTCCATCCTTTTACTTTCAGTCTAAATGCATCTTTGCTCGTTAGGTGGGTTTCTTGGAGACAGCAGATACTTGGCTTGTGCTTTTTTATCCATTGGGCCAGTCTATGTCTCTTGAGCGGGGAATTCAAGCCATTCACATTTATTGAGAAAACCGATAAGTGAGACGGTTTTTTGTTCAGCTTGTTGGGTAGAACTTCATTGCAATGTTTTCTAATCATCAGGGAAATGCAAATCAAAACCACAATGAGATATCACTTAACCCCAGTGAGAATGGCCTTTATCAAAAAAACCCAAAACAACACATGTTGGCGTGGGTGTGGAGAGACAGGAACACTAATACACTGCTGGTGGGACTGCAAACTAGTGCAACCCCTGTGGAAAGCATTATGGAGGTATCTTAAACAGATTCAAGTAGACCTGCCATTTGACCCAGCAATCCCATTACTGGGCATATACCCAAAGGAAAAAAGGTCATTCTGTTACAAAGGCACGTGTACCCAAATGTTTATAGCAGCACAATTCACAATAGCAAAGATGTGGAAACAACCCAAATGCCCATCAATACATGATTGGATTAGTAAACTGTGGTATATGTATACCATGGAATATTACTCAGCTATAAGGAATGATGAAGATACGACATCTCTATGGTTCTCCTGGAGAGAGTTGGAACCCATTATATTAAGTGAAGTATCCCAAGAATGGAAAAACAAGCATCACATGTACTCACCAGAAAATTGGTTTCCCTGATCATCACCTAAATACAAATCTGGGAATGACACCAATTGGACATCAGACTGAGGTGGGGGTGGGGGAGGGGATGGGGGTATGCCTACACAATGAGTGCATTGCACACCTTTTGGGGAGTGGTAACACTTGAAGGTGCTGACTCGGGAAAGGGGGGGTGGGGAAAAAATATGAAACTATTGTTTTTAACTTGCACTGTTCACTTAATAATTTATCATGAATATTTCCCATATTATTTCAAAAAAAAAAACAGAATTAGGATTGGGGTTAGAGTTAGGGTGAGGTATAGGGGTTAGGTTTAGGGGTTAGTTTTAGGGTAAAAGGATAGGATTAGGGTTACGGGTTGGGCTTAGGTTTAGGGTGAAAGTTTACTGCTAGGGTTAGGGATAGGATTCAGCGTTAGCTTTAGGGGTTCTGGTTAGGGTTAGGTGTTAGGTTAGTGTCAGGGTTAGGTCTAGTCGTGAGGGTAAGGTTTAGGGTTAGCTTTAAGAGCTAGGGTTAGGTTTAATGGTTAGGAGTAGGATTAGGGTTAAGGGTTAGGGTAAGGCTTAGGGGTTAGGGTGAAGGGTTAGGGTCAAGGGTTAGGGTTTTTGTTAGGCATAGCGTTGGGGTTAGAAGTAAGGGTTACTGTCAGTGTTAGGGTTGTAGGTAGGGTTACGGTTAGGGTTAGCGGTTTAGAATTAGGGTTAGGGATTAGGTGTCACAGTGATGACTAGGAGATAGGGTTAGAATTATGGGATAGGGGTTGTTCTCAGGAAATGGGTTATACATTAACGTTAGGATAAGAGGTTAAAGTTAGGCGCACGGTGAGGTTTACGTGTTAAGGGGAGAAATAGGAACAGGGTTGGGTGTTATGTTCAGGGTTAGGGTTATCTGTTAAAGGTATTGTTTATGCTTAGCGCACGGGCCCTGTCTGCATTAGGCGGGCGGGGGGAGTTTAGGGGGCTGGGATTGTACCCGGGAACCCACTCTATCATACTCTGGGTAAGGGCCCGTGGGTTTCATGGAGGACACAGTGGTAGAGCCTCCTTTCACGCATGGCATGGGAGGATTGCAGGCTTTCTAAACTCTAAGAAAGCAAGAAGTCTGAGAATTAGATTTAGGGTTAGGATTCTGGTTAGGGTTAAGGATGAAGTTTAGTGTTAGGGTTAGGGCTTAGGGTTATGGATTAGGGTTAGGGTTAAAGGTTACTCTTAGGTTTAACGGTTACACTTTGGTTTAGGGTTGAGGTTTACGGTTAGGGTTAAGATGAGGGGTTAGGGTTTGGTACAGGGTTAGGGTTAAGTGTTAGGTTTAGGGTTGAAGATTAGGATTAGGGTTAGGATTAAAGGTTAGCGTGAGAGTTAACGCTTAGGGTTAAGGTTAAGAGTTAGGGTTTAGGGTTAGGGTTAGGGTTAGTTTTAGGGTTAGAGTTATGTGCTATGGTTTGTGTTAGAGGTTAGGTTTAGGTTTACTGGTCACGGTTAGGGTTACGTTTAGGGGGTAGCATTAGGGTTAGGGTTAGGGTTAAGGGATAGGATTAGGGTTAAGTGTTGGCCTTAGGGTTAGGGTTTAGTGTTAGGTTTATCATTAAGGATTAGGGTTAGAATCAGGGTTAAATGCTTGGGTGCGGGTAATGGTTAGGGTCAGGGTTAAGGTTCACGGATAGGGTTAGTGTTAAGGGTTACGGGTAGGTTTAGGGTTCAGGGTTAGTGTTAGCGTTAGGGCTTAAGGTTAGGATTAGGCGGTAGGTTAGATTTAGGGTTAGATCTAGGCGTTAGGGTAAGGGCTAGCGTTAGGGTTATGAGATAGGGTTACGTTTAATGCTTAGGATTAGGGTTAGGGTTTGGGGTTAAAGTAAGTGTTAGGGGTTAGGTTTAAGGATCCAAGGTTAGGGTTATTTTTAGCTGTAGTGTTAGGGTTAGGGATAAGGGATCCCATTAGCATTAAGGGTCTTCCTTACTGTAGGGTTAGGGTTAGGCTTAGAGTTAAAGGTTAAGGTTAGGGTCAGTGTTAAGATTTAGGGTGAGGGTTAACGGTTAGGGTAAAGGTTAAGCGTTAGGGTTAGGGATTAGTGATTAGGGTTTTTGGTTAGTGTTAGGGTTAGTGGTTAGGAGTTAGTGTTTTATGAAGGGGTATGGTTAGAATTAGGATTGGGATTAGAGTTAGGGTGAGGTATAGGGGTTAGGTTTAGGGGTTTAGTTTTAGGGTAAAAGGATAGGATTAGGGTTACGGGTTGGGCTTGGGTTTAGGGTTAAAGTTTACTGCTAGGGTTAGGGATAGGGTTCAGGGTTAGCTTTAGGGGTTCTGGTTAGGGTTAGGTGTTAGGTTAGTGTCAGGGTTAGGTCTAGTCGTGAGGGTAAGGTTTAGGGTTAGCTTTAAGAGCTAGGGTTAGGTTTAATGGTTAGGATTAGGATTAGGGTTAAGGGTTAGGGTAAGGCTTAGGGGTTAGGGTCAAGGGTTAGGGTCAAGGGTTAGGGTTTTTGTTAGGCATAGCGTTGGGGTTAGAAGTAAGGGTTACTGTCATTGTTAAGGTTGTAGGTAGGGTTACGGTTAGGGTTAGCGGTTTAGAATTAGGGTTAGGGATTAGGTGTCACAGTGATGACTAGGAGATAGGGTTAGAATTATGGGATAGGGCTTGTTCTCAGGAAATGGGTTATGCATTAACGTTAGGATAAGAGGTTAAAGTTAGGCGCACGGTGAGGTTTACGTGTTAAGGGGAGAAATAGGAACAGGGTTGGGTGTTATGTTCAGGGTTAGGGTTATCTGTTAAAGGTATTGTTTATGCTTAGCGCACGGGCCCTGTCGGCATTAGGCGGGCGGGGGGAGTTTAGGGGGCTGGGATTGTACCCGGGAACCCACTCTATCATACTCTGGGTATGGGCCCGTGGGTTTCATGCAGGACACAGTGGTAGAGCCTCCTTTCACGCATGGCATGGGAGGATTGCAGGCTCTCTAAACTCTAAGAAAGCAAGAAGTCTGAGAATTAGATTTAGGGTTAGGATTATGGTTAGGGTTAAGGATGAAGTTTAGTGTTAGGGTGAGGGCTTAGGGTTAGGGATTACGGTTAGGGTTAGAGGTTACTCTTAGGTTTAACGGTTACACTTTGGTTAGGGTTAGGGTTAGGGTTAGGGTTAGGGCTTAGGGTTAGGGTTAAAGGTTACTCTTAGGTTTAACGGTTACACTTTGGTTTAGGGTTGAGGTTTACGGTTAGGGTTAAGATGAGGGGTTAGGGTTTGGTACAGGTTTAGGGTTAAGTGTTCGGTTTAGGGTTGAAGATTAGGATTCGGGTTAGGATTAAAGGTTAGCGTGAGAATTAACGCTTAGGGTTAAGGTTAAGAGTTAGGGTTTAGGGTTAGGGTTAGGGTTAGTTTTAGGGTTAGAGTTATGTGCTATGGTTTGTGTTAGAGGTTAGGGTTAGGTTTACTGGTAACGGTTAGGTTTACGTTTAGGGGGTAGAATTAGGGTTAGGGTTAGAGTTAGGGTTAAGGGATAGGATTAAGGTTAAGTGTTGGGCTTAGGGTTAGGGTTTTGTGTTAACATTAGCATTAATGATTAGGGTTAGGGTCAGGGTTAAATGCTTGGGTGCGGGTAATGGTTAGGGTCAGGGTTAAGGTTCACGGATAGGGTTAGTGTTAAGGGTTACGGGTAGGTTTAGGGTTCAGGGTTAGGGTTAGGGTTAGGGCTTAAGGTTAGGATTAGGCGGTAGGTTAGATTTAGGGTTAGATCTAGGCGTTAGGGTAAGGGCTAGCGTTAGGGTTAAGAGATAGGGTTCGGTTTAATGCTTAGGATTAGGGTTAGGGTTTGGGGTTAAAGTAAGTGTTAGGGGTTAGGTTTAAGGATCCAAGGTGAGGGTTATTTTTAGCTGTAGTGTTAGGGTTAGGGATAAGGGATCCCATTAGCATTAAGGGTCTTCCTTACTGTAGGGTTAAGGGTTAGGCTTAGAGTTAAAGGTTAAGGTTAGGGTCAGTGTTAAGATTTAGGGTGAGGGTTAACGGTTAGGGTAAAGGTTAAGCGTTAGGGTTAGGGATTAGTGATTAGGGTTTTTGGTTAGTGTTAGGGTTAGCGGTTAGGAGTTAGTGTTTTATGAAGGGGTATGGTTAAAATTAGGATTGGGATTAGAGTTAGGGTGAGGTATAGGGGTTAGGTTTAGGGGTTAGTTTTAGGGTAAAAGGATAGGATTTGGGTTATGGGTTGGGCTTAGGTTTAGGGTGAAAGTTTACTGCTGGGGTTAGGGATAGGGTTCAGGGTTAGCTTTAGGGGTTCTGGTTAGTGTTAGGTGTTAGGTTAGTGTCAGGGTTAGGTCTAGTCGTGAGGGTAAGGTTTAGGGTTAGCTTTAAGAGCTAGGGTTAGGTTTAATGGTTAGGATTAGGATTAGGGTTAAGGGTTAGGATAAGGCTTAGGGGTTAGGGTCAAGGGTTAGGGTTTTTGTTAGGCATAGCGTTGGGGTTAGAAGTAAGGGTTACTCTCAGTGTTAGGGTTGTAGGTAGGGTTACGGTTAGGGTTAGCGGTTTAGAATTAGGGTTAGGGATTAGGTGTCACAGTGATGACTAGGAGATAGGGTTAGAATTATGGGATAGGGGTTGTTCTCAGGAAATGGGTTATGCATTAACGTTAGGATAAGAGGTTAAAGTTAGGCGCACGGTGAGGTTTACGTGTTAAGGGGAGAAATAGGAACAGGGTTGGGTGTTATGTTCAGGGTTAGGGTTATCTGTTAAAGGTATTGTTTATGCTTAGCGCACGGGCCCTGTCTGCATTAGGCGGGCGGGGGGAGTTTAGGGGGCTGGGATTGTACCCGGGAACCCACTCCATCATACTCTGGGTATGGGCCCGTGGGTTTCATGGAGGACATAGTGGTAGAGCCTCCTTTCACGCATGGCATGGGAGGATTGCAGGCTTTCTAAACTCTAAGAAAGCAAGAAGTCTGAGAATTAGATTTAGGGTTAGGATTATAGTTAGGGTTAAGGATGAAGTTTAGTGTTAGGGTGAGGGCTTAGGGTTAGGGCTTAGGGTTAGGGTTAAAGGTTACTCTTAGGTTTAACGGTTACACTTTGGTTTAGGGTTGAGGTTTACTGTTAGGGTTAAGATGAGGGGTTAGGGTTTGGTACAGGGTTAGGGTTAAGTGTTAGGTTTAGGGTTGAAGATTAGGATTAGGGTTAGGATTAAAGGTTAGCGTGAGAGTTAACGCTTAGGGTTAAGGTTAATAGTTAGGGTTTAGGGTTAGGTTTAGTGTTAGTTTTACGGTCAGAGTTATGTGCTATGGTTTGTGTTAGAGGTTAGGGTTAGGTTTACTGGTCACGGTTAGGGTTAGGTTTAGGGGTTAGCATTAGGGTTATGGTTAGGGTTAGGGTTAAGGGATAGGATTAGGGTTAAGTGTTGGGCTTAGGGTTAGGGTTTTGTGTTAAGGTTAGCATTAAGGATTAGGGTTAGAATCAGGGTTAAATGCTTGGGTGCGGGTAATTGTTAGGGTCAGGGTTAAGGTTGACAGATAGGGTTAGTGTTAAGGGTTACGGGTAGGTTTAGGGTTCAGGGTTAGTGTTAGCATTAGGGCTTAAGGTTAGGATTAGGCGGTAGGTTAGATTTAGGGTTAGATCTAGGCGTTAGGGTAAGGGCTAGCGTTAGGGTTAAGAGATAGGGTTAGGTTTAATGCTTAGGATTAGGGTTAGGGTTTGGGGTTAAAGTAAATGTTAGGGGTTAGGTTTAAGGATCCAAGGTTAGGGTAATTTTTAGCTGTAGTGTTAGGGTTAGGGATTAGGGATCCCATTAGCATTAAGGGTCTTCGTTACTGTAGGGTTAAGGGTTAGGCTTAGAGTTAAAGGTTAATGTTAGGGTCAGTGTTAAGATTTAGGGTGAGGGTTAACGGTTAGGGTAAAGGTTAAGCGTTAGGGTTAGGGATTAGTGATTAGGGTTTTTGGTTAGTGTTAGGGTTATCGGTTAGGAGTTAGTGCTTTATGAAGGGGTATGGTTAGAATTAGGATTGGGGTTAGAGTTAGGGTGAGGTATAGGGGTTAGGTTTAGGGGTTAGTTTTAGGGTAAAAGGATAGGATTAGGGTTACGGGTTGGGCTTAGGTTTAGGGTTAAAGTTTACTGCTAGGGTTAGGGATAGGGTTCAGGGTTAGCTTTAGGGGTTCTGGTTAGGGTTAGGTGTTAGGTTAGTGTCAGGGTTAGGTCTAGTCGTGAGGGTAAGGTTTAGGGTTAGCTTTAAGAGCTAGGGTTAGGTTTAATGGTTAGGATTAGGATTAGGGTTAAGGGTTAGGTTAAGGCTTAGGGGTTAGGGTCAAGGGTTAGGGTTTTTGTTAGGCATAGCGTTGGGGTTAGAAGTAAGGGTTACTGTCAGTGTTAGGGTTGTAGGTAGGGTTACGGTTAGGGTTAGCGGTTTAGAATTAGGGTTAGGGATTAGGTGTTACAGTGATGACTAGGAGATAGGGTTAGAATTATGGGATAGGGGTTGTTCTCAGGAAATGGGTTATGCATTAACGTTAGGATAAGAGGTTAAAGTTAGGCGCACGGTGAGGTTTACGTGTTAAGGGGAGAAATAGGAACAGGGTTGGGTGTTATGTTCTGGGTTAGGGTTATCTGTTAAAGGTATTGTTTATGCTTAGCGCACGGGCCCTGTCTGCATTAGGCGGGCGTGGGGAGTTTAGGGGGCTGGGATTGTACCCGGGAACCCACTCTATCATACTCTGGGTATGGGCCCGTGGGTTTCTTGCAGGACACAGTGGTAGAGCCTCCTTTCACGCATGGCATGGGAGGATTGCAGGCTTTCTAAACTCTAAGAAAGCAAGAAGTCTGAGAATAAGATTTAGGGTTAGGGTTATGGTTAGGGTAAAGGATGAAGTTTAGTGTTAGCATGAGGGCTTAGGGTTAGGGCTTAGGGTTAGGGTTAAAGGTTACTCTTAGGTTTAACGGTTACACTTTGGTTTAGGGTTGAGGTTTACGGTTAGGGTTAAGATGAGGGGTTAGGGTTTGGTAGACGTTTAGGGTTAAGTGTTAGGTTTAGGGTTGAAGATTAGGATTAGGGTTAGGATTAAAGGTTAGCGTGAGAGTTAACGCTTAGGGTTAAGGTTAAGAGTTAGGGTTTACGGTTAGGCTTAGGGTTAGATTTAGGGTTAGAGTTATGTGCTATGGTTTGTGTTAGGGGTTAGGGTTAGGTTTACTGTTCACGGTTAGGGTTGGGTTTAGGGGTTAGCATTAGGGTTAGGGATTAGGTTTAGGGTAAGGGTCTAGAGTTAATGTTGGGCTTTAGGCTCGGGGCTTAGGTTCAGGGTCAGGGGTTAGCGTTCGTGGTAGGGCTTAGCTTTAGCGGTCAGTTTAAGGGCACAGGACCTGGTTAATCTACGGTGAGAGGGGTGCGGTCGGAGTCACCACGAAAGCACAACATCATTCCCTGGGCCTTGGTAGAGGACCTCCATGCAGGACTCAGGCGGAGCCTCATCTCACACATGGCATGGCTGTATTGTAGGCTTGCTTCACTCTGGGAATGGAAGTAGTGTGAGAATTAGGGTTGGGGTTGGGGTTAGGGTTTTTCGTGTTAGGGGTTAGGTTTCGAGTCAGGGTTAGGTGCTAGGGATTAGTGGTTAGGGTTAGAGTTAGTGTTAGGGGTAAGGTGTTAAGTCTGGGTTAGGGTGCCAGGGTAAGGTTTAGGGTTGGAGTTAGCGTTAGGGTTAGCGGTTAGGGTTAAGGGATAGGATTAGGATTCAGGGTGAGGGTTAGAGGGTTAACAGTTGGGGTTAGGCTTAGGGGTTAGGGATAGTGTTAGGGTTAAGGGTTAGGAGCTTGGTTCAGGTTTAAGGTTAGCATTAGGGGTTGGGGTTAGTGTTAACTGTAGGTCAGTGTTGGGGTTAGATCTCTAGGCATTAGGGTAAAGGTTAGGGTTAGGGTTAAGAGTTAGGGTTCTGTTTAATGGTTAGGATTGGGAATAGGGTTAAGGGTTAGGGTTAAGGTTAGGGGTTATGACGAAGGATCAACGGTTAGGGTTACTTTTAGGCGTAGGGTTAGGGTAAGGGGTTAGGGTTAGTGTTAGTGTTGTTGGTCGGGTTAAGGTTAGGGTTGGCGCTTCAGAATTAGGGATTAGGTGTTACGGTTATAGCTAGGAGGTAGGGTTATAATGACGGTATAGGGCTTGTTCTCAGGGTGTCATGCATTAACGTTAAGATATGGGGTTAAAGTTAGGGTTATGGTGAGGTTTACCTGTTAAGGTGAGCAGTAGGATGAGGGTTAGGTGTTATGTTGTGGGTTAGGCTTATGGGTGAGGGGTAGGGTTTATGCTTAGGGCACGGGCCCTGTATGCCCTAGGAGGCAAAGTTAGGTGTCTGTGATGGTCGCTGGGAACCCACTCTACCGCACGCAGTGTATGGGCCTCTGGGTTTCATGCAGGACACTGTGGCAGAGCCTCCTTTCACACATGGCGTGGGAGGATTGCAGGCTTTCTAAACTCTAAGAAAGCAAGAAGTCTGAAAATTAGATTTAGGGTTAGGGTTATGGTTAGGGTTAAGGATGAAGTTTAGTGTTAGGGTGAGGGCTTAGGGTTAGGGATTAGGGTTAGGGTTAAAGGTTACTCTTAGATTTAACGGTTACACTTTGGTTTAGGGTTGAGGTTTACGGTTAGGGTTAAGATGAGGGGTTAGGGTTTGGTACAGGGTTAGGGTTAAGTGTTAGGTTTAGGGTTGAAGATTAGGATTAGGGTTAGGATTAAAGGTTAGCGTGAGAGTTAACGCTTAGGGTTAAGGTTAATAGTTAGGTGTTAGGGTTAGGGTTAGGGTTAGTTTTAGGGTTAGAGTTATGTGCTAGGGTTTGTGTTAGAGGTTAGGGTTAGGTTTACTGGTCACGGTTCGGGTTACGTTTAGGGGTTAGCATTAGGGTTACGGTTAGGGTTAAGGGATAGGATTAGGGTTAAGTGTTGGGCTTAGGGTTAGGGTTTAGTGTTAGGGTTATCAATAAGGATTAGGGTTAGGGTCAGGGTTAAATGCTTGGGTGCGGGTAATGTTTAGGGTCAGGGTTAAGGTTCACGGATAGGGTTAGTGTTAAGGGTTACGGGTAGGTTTAGGGTTCAAGGTTAGTGTTAGCATTAGGGCTTAAGGTTAGGATTAGGCGGTAGGTTAGATTTATGGATAGATCTAGGCGTTAGGGTAAGGGCTAGCGTTAGGGTTAAGAGATAGGTTTAGGTTTAAAGCTTAGGATTAGGGTTAGGGTTTGGGGTTAAAGTAAGTATTAGGGGTTAGGTTTAAGGATCCAAGGTTAGGGTTATTTTTAGCTGTAGTATTAGGGTTAGGGATAAGCGATCCCATTAGCATTAAGGGTCTTCCTTACTGTAGGGTTAAGGGTTAGGCTTAGAGTTAAAGGTTAATGTTAGGGTCAGTGTTAAGATTTAGGGTGAGGGTTAACGGTTAGGGTAAAGGTTAAGCGTTAGGGTTAGGGATTAGTGATTAGGGTTTTTGGTTAGTGTTATTGTTAGCGGTGAGGAGTTAGTGTTTTATGAAGGGGTATGGTTAGAATTAGGATCGGGGTTAGAGTTAGGGTGAGGTATAGGGGTTAGGTTTAGGGGTTAGTTTTAGGGTAAAAGATAGGATTAGGCTTACGGGTTGGGCTTAGGTTTAGGGTTAAAGTTTACTGCTAGGGTTAGGGATAGGGTTCAGGGTTAGCTTTAGGGGTTCTGGTTAGGGTTAGGTGTTAGGTTAGTGTCAGGGTTAGGTCTAGTCGTGAGGGTAAGGTTTAGGGTTAGCTTTAAGATCTAGGGTTACGTTTAATGGTTAGGATTAGGATTAGGGTTAAGGGTTAGGGTAAGGCTTAGGGGTTAGGGTGAAGGGTTAGGGTCAAGGGTTAGGGTTTTTGTTAGGCATAGCGTTGGGGTTAGAAGTAAGGGTTACTGTCAGTGTTAGCGTTGTAGGTAGCGTTACGGTTAGGGTTAGTGGTTTAGAATTAGGGTTAGGGATTAGGTGACACAGTGATGACTAGGAGATAGGGTTAGAATTATGGGATAGGGGTTGTTCTCAGGAAATGGGTTATGCATTAACGTTAGGATAAGAGGTTAAAGTTAGGCGCACGGTGAGGTTTACGTGTTAAGGGGAGAAATAGGAACAGGGTTGGGTGTTATGTTCAGGGTTTGGGTTATCTGTTAAAGGTATTGTTTATGCTTAGCGCACGGGCCCTGTCTGCATTAGGCGGGCGGGGGGAGTTTAGGGGGCTGGGATTGTACCCGGGAACCCACTCTATCATACTCTGGGTATGGGCCCGTGGGTTTCATGCAGGACACAGTGGTAGAGCCTCCTTTCACGCATGGCATGGGAGGATTGCAGGCTTTCTAAACTCTAAGAAAGCAAGAAGTCTGAGAATTAGATTTAGGGTTAGGATTCTGGTTAGGGTTAAGGATGAAGTTTAGTGTTAGGGTGAGGGCTTAGGGTTAGGGATTAGGGTTAGGGTTAAAGGTTACTCTTAGGTTTAACGGTTACACTTTGGTTTAGGGTTTAGGTTTACGGGTAGGGTTAAGATGAGGGGTTAGGGTTTGGTACAGGGTTAGGGTTAAGTGTTAGGTTTAGGGTTGAAGATTAGAATTAGGGTTAGGATTAAAGGTTAGCGTGAGAGTTAACGCTTAGGGTTTAGGTTAAGAGTTAGGGTTTAGGGTTAGGGTTAGGGTTAGGGTTAGTTTTAGGGTTAGAGTTATGTGCTATGGTTTGTGTTAGAGGTTAGGGTTAGGTTTACTGGTCACGGTTAGGGTTACTTTTAGGGGGTAGCATTAGGGTTAGGGTTAGGGTTAAGGGATAGGATTAGGGTTAAGTGTTGGCCTTAGGGTTAGGGTTTAGTGTTAAGTTTATCATTAAGGATTAGGGTTAGAGTAAGGGTTAAATGCTTGGGTGCGGGTAATGGTTAGGGTCAGGGTTTAGGTTCACGAATTGGGTTAGTGTTAAGGGTTACGGGTAGGTTTAGGGTTCAGGGTTAGTGTTAGCATTAGGGCTTAAGGTTAGGATTAGGCGGTAGGTTAGATTTAGGGTTAGATCTAAGCGTTAGGGTAAGGGCTAGCGTTAGGGTTAAGAGATAGGGTTAGGTTTAATGCTTAGGATTAGGGTTACGGTTTGGGGTTAAAGTAAGTGTTAGGGGTTAGGTTTAAGGATCCAAGGTTAGGGTTATTTTTAGCTGTAGTGTTAGGGTTAGGGATAAGGGATCCCATTAGCATTAAGGGTCATCCTTACTGTAGGGTTAAGGGTTAGGCTTAGAGTTAAAGGTTAAGGTTAGGGTCAGTGTTAAGATTTAGGGTGAGGGTTAACGGTTAGGGTAAAGGTTAAGCATTAGGGTTAGGGATTAGTGATTAGGGTTTTTGGTTAGTGTTAGGGTTAGTGGTTAGGAGTTAGTGTTTTATGAAGGGGTATGGTTAGAATTAGGATTGGGGTTAGAGTTAGGGTGAGGTATAGGGGTTAGGTTTAGGGGTTAGTTTTAGGGTAAAAGGATAGGATTAGGGTTACGGGTTGGGCTTAGGTTTAGGGTGAAAGTTTACTGCTAGGGTTAGGGATAGGGTTCAAGGTTAGCTTTAGGGGTTCTGGTTAGCGTTAGGTGTTAGGTTAGTGTCAGGGATAGGTCTAGTCGTGAGGGTAAGGTTTAGGGTTAGCTTTAAGAGCTAGGGTTAGGTTTAATGGTTAGGATTAGGATTAGGGTTAAGGGTTAGGGTAAGGCTTAGGGGTTA
This sequence comes from Eulemur rufifrons, assembly GCF_041146395.1. Taxonomy (NCBI): domain Eukaryota; kingdom Metazoa; phylum Chordata; class Mammalia; order Primates; family Lemuridae; genus Eulemur; species Eulemur rufifrons. The sequence goes on along the minus strand of NW_027182822.1, from coordinate 225,638 downwards.
GGGTGAAGGGTTAGGGTCAAGGGTTAGGGTTTTTGTTAGGCATAGCGTTGGAGTTAGAAGTAAGGGTTACTGTCAGTGTTAGGGTTGTAGGTAGGGTTACGGTTAGGGTTAGCGGTTTAGAATTAGGGTTAGGGATTAGGTGTCACAGTGATGACTAGGAGATAGGGTTAGAATTATGGGATAGGGGTTGTTCTCAGGAAATGGGTTATGCATTAACGTTAGGATAAGAGGTTAAAGTTAGCCGCACGGTGAGGTTTACATGTTAGTGGGAGAAATAGGAACAGGGTTGGGTGTTATGTTCAGGGTTAGGGTTATCTGTTAAAGGTATTGTTTATGCTTAGCGCACTAGCCCTGTCTGCATTAGGCGGGCGGGGGGAGTTTAGGGGGCAGGGATTGTACCCGGGAACCCACTCTATCATACTCTGGGTATGGGCCCGTGGGTTTCATGCAGGACACAGTGGTAGAGCCTCCTTTCACGCATGGCATGGGAGAATTGCAGGCTTTCCAAACTCTAAGAAAGCAAGAAGTCTGAGAATTAGATTTAGGGTTAGGATTCTGGTTAGGGTTAAGGATGAAGTTTAGTGTTAGGGTGAGGGCTTAGGGTTATGGAATAGGGTTAGGGTTAAAGGTTACTCTTAGGTTTAACGGTTACACTTTGCTTTAGGGTTGAGGTTTACGGTTAGGGTTAAGATGAGGGGTTAGGGTTTGGTACAGGGTTAGGGTTAAGTGTTAGGTTTAGGGTTGAAGATTAGGATTAGGGTTAGGATTAAAGGTTAGCGTGAGAGTTAACGCTTAGGGTTAAGGTTAAGAGTTAGGGTTTACGGTTAAGTTTAGGGTTAGTTTTAGGGTTAGAGTTATGTGCTATGGTTTGTGTTAGAGGTTAGGGTTAGGTTTACTGGTCACGGTTAGGGTTACGTTTAGGGGTTAGCATTAGGGTTAGGGTTAGGGTTAGGGTTAAGGGATAGGATTAGGGTTAAGTGTTGTACTTAGGGTTAGGGTTTAGTGTTAGGGTTAGCATTAAGGATTAGGGTTAGGGTCAGGGTTAAATGTTTGGGTGCAGGTAATGGTTAGGGTCAGGGTTAAGGTTCACGGATAGGGTTAGTGTTAAGGGTTACGGGTAGGTTTAGGGTTCAGGGTTAGTGTTAGCATTAGGGCTTAAGGTTAGGATTAGGCGGTAGGTTAGATTTAGGGTTAGATCTAGGCGTTAGGGTAAGGGCTAGCGTTAGGGTTAAGAGATAGGGTTAGGTTGAATGCTTAGGATTAGGGTTAGGGTTTGGGGTTAAAGTAAGTGTTAGGGGTTAGGTTTAAGGATCCAAGGTTAGGGTTATTTTTAGCTGTAGTGTTAGGGTTAGGGATGAGGGATCCCATTAGCATTAAGGGTCTTCCTTACTGTAGGCTTAAGGGTTAGGCTTAGAGTTAAAGGTTAAGGTTAGGGTCAGTGTTAAGATTTAGGGTGAGGGTTAACGGTTAGGGTAAAGGATAAGCGTTAGGGTTAGGGATTAGTGATTAGGGTTTTTGGTTAGTGTTAGGGTTAGCAGTTAGGAGTTAGTGTTTTATGAAGGGGTATGGTTAGAATTAGGATTGGGGTTAGAGTTAGGGTGAGGTATAGGGGTTAGGTTTAGGGGTTAGTTTTAGGGTAAAAGGATAGGAGTAGGGTTACGGGTTGGGCTTAGGTTTAGGGTTAAAGTTTACTGCTGGGGTTAGGGATAGGGTTCAGGGTTATCTTTAGGGGTTCTCGTTAGGGTTAAACGCTGAACACCTGCAAATAATTTTCAACGTATTGGTTAATTGAAAATCTCTGCGGCATACTTCTTGGAACAAGCCAGTTACCTGTTCCCACGGAAAGAGGAGTATATAGAACCATGTTGGATTTCCAGCTGATGAAGTAAAGGATTATTAAACGAACGGGATGACCATGGGGATCATCGTCAATTCTCTGAAACAGAATCCGCCCTTTTCAACTGCCAAACACATGCCCACTTCTCCTCTCTAGGGATAATAAAAACTAACCAGCGAACTGACAGAGGGCCTGACCCCCCCATCCACATCGACCACACACACAAAAAAACCGTACCCTCCAGCTACTAATTATAATGCTAACTTGCAAAATTTCGCTGCATTTTAAAACAATGGAAAAATGGTGGTGGGATGATACTTAGAAGAATGGCTTCTTGTCTGTCTCCACTAACAAAAATAGGCAACACCAAGTCAGCTACTCCTCAGCATAGTTATGTCCGTCGCCGCCTTCTTGGGTTTCAGGAGGCACATACAAACGTTAGCAAAATTATGGTGAAACGCTGAAAACCTGCAAATAATTTTCAACGTACTGGCTAATTTGAAAACTCTCCAGCATACTTCTTGGAACAAGCCAGGTACCTGTGCTCACGCATAGAGGAGTATATAGAAACATGGTGGAATCCCAGCTGATGAAGCAAAGGATTCTTAAAGGAATAAGATGACCATGCGGATCCTGTTTAATTCTCTGAAACAGAATCCGCACTTTTCACCTGCCAAACACATGCCCACTTCTCCTCTCTGGGGATAATAAAAACAAACCAGTGAATTGACAGATGGCCTGACCAACCCATCCACACTGACCCCACAAAAAAAAAAAAAAAGTACCCTCCAGCTACTAACTATAATGATAAATTTCAAAATTTCCCTTCATTTTTAAACAATGGAAAAATGATGGTGGGATGATACTTAGAAGAATGGCTTCCAGTCAGTCTCCACTAACAAAAATAGGCAACACAAAGTGAGCTACTCCTCAACATACTTATGTCCGTGGCAGCCATATTGGGTTTCAGGAGACACATACAAACGTTATAAGAATTATGGTGAAACGCTGAAAACCTGCAAATAATTTTCAACGTACTGCTTAATTGAAAAGCTCTGCGGCATACTTCTTGGAACAAGCCAGTTACCTGTGCCCACACATAGAGGAGTATATAGAACCATGGTGGATTCCCAGGTGATGAAGCAAAAGTTTCCTAAAGGAACGGGATGAGCATGCGGATCCTGTTTCATTCTCTGAAACAGAATTCAAACTTTCAACCTGCCAAACACATGTCCACTTCTCCTCTCTGGGGATAATAAAAACTAACCAGCGAACTGACAGAGGGCCTGACCCCCCCCCATCCACATCGACCACACACACAAAAAAACCGTACCCTCCAGCTACTAATTATAATGCTAACTTGCAAAATTTCCCTGCCTTTTAAAACAATGGAAAAATGGTGGTGGGATGATACTTAGAAGAATGGCTTCTTGTCTGTCTCCACTAACAAAAATAGGCAACACCAAGTCAGCTACTCCTCAGCATAGTTATGTCCGTCGCAGCCTTCTTGTTTTTCAGGAGGCACATACAAACGTTATCAAAATTATGGTGAAACGCTGAAAACCTGCAAATAATTTTCAACGTACTGGTTAATTTGAAAACTCTCCAGCATACTTCCTGGAACAAGCCAGGTACCTGTGCCCACGCAAAGTGGAGTATATAGAACCATGGTGGATTTCCAGCTGATGAAGTAAAGGATTATTAAAGGAACGGGATGACCATGGGGATCATCGTTAATTCTCTGAACCAGAATCCGCTCTTTTCACCTGCCAAACACATGCCCACACCTCCTCTCTGGGGATAATAAAAACTAACCAGCGAACTGACAGAGGGCCTGAGCCCCCATCCACATCGACCACACACACAAAAAAAAACCGTACACTCCAGCTACTAATTATAATGCTAACTTGCAAAATTCCCTGCATTTTAAAACAATGGAAAAATGGTGGTGGGATGATACTTAGAAGAATGGCTTTTTGTCTGTCTCCACTAACAAAAATAGGCAACACCAAGTCAGCTACTCCTCAGCATAGTTATGTCCGTCACAGCCTTCTTTGGTTTCAGGTGGCACAAACAAACGTTAACACAATTATGGTGAAACGCTGAACACCTACTAATAATTTTCAACGTAGTGGTTAATTGAAAAGCTCTGCGGCATACTTCTTGGAACAAGCTAGTTACCTGTTCCCACGCAAAGAGGAGTATATAGAACTATGGTGGATTTCGAGCTGATGAAGTAAAGGATTATTAAAGGAACGGGATGACCATGGGGATCATCGTTAATTCTCTGAAACAGAATCCGCCCTTTTCACCTGCCAAACACATGCCCACTTCTCCTCTCAGGGGATAATAAAAACTAACCAGCGAATTGACAGTGGGCCTGACCCCCCCATCCACATCGACCACACACACAAAAAAAAAAAACGTACCCTCCAGCTACTAATTATAATGCTAACTTGCAAAATTTCCCTGCATTTTAAAACAATGGAAAAATGGTGGTGGGATGATACTTAGAAGAATGGCTTCTTGTCTGTCTCCACTAACAAAAATAGGCAACACCAAGTCAGCTACTCCTCAGCATAGTTATGTCCGTCGCAGCCTTCTTGGGTTTCAGGAGGCACAAACAAACGTTATCACAATTATGGTGAAACGCTGAACACCTGCAAATAATTTTCAACGTAGTGGTTAATTGAAAAGCTCTGTGGCATACTTCTTGGAACAAGCCAGTTACCTGTTCCCACGCAAAGAGGAGTATATGGAACCATGGAGGATTTCCAGGTGATGAAGTAAAGGATTATTAAAGGAACGGGATGACCATGGGGATCATCGTTAATTCTCTGAAACAGAATCCGCCTTTTTCACCTGCCAAACACATGCCCACTTCACCTCTCTGGGGATAATAAAAACTAACCAGCGAACTGACAGAGGGCCTGACTCCCCCATGCACATCGACCACACACACAAAAAAAAAACCGTACCCTCCAGCTACTAATTATAATGCTAACTTGCAAAATTTCCCTCCTTTTTAAAACAATGGAAAAATGGTGGTGGGATGATACTTAGAAGAATGGCTTCTTGTCCGTCTCCACTAACAAAAATAGGCAACACCAAGTCAGCTACTCCTCAGCATAGTTATGTCCGTCGCAGCCTTCTTGGGTTTCAGGAGGGACATACAAACGTTATCAAAATTATGGTGAAACGCTGAAAACCTGCAAATAATTTTCAACGTACTGGTTAATTTGAAAACTCTCCAGCATAATTCTTGGAACAAGCCAGGTACCTGTGCCCACGCATAGAGGAGTATATAGAAACATGGTGGAATCCCAGCTGATGAAGCAAAGGATTCTTAAAGGAATGAGATGACCATGCGGATCCTGTTTAATTCTCTGAAACAGAATCCGCACTTTTCACCTGCCAAGCACATGCCCACTACTCTTCTCTGGGGATAATAAAAACAAACCAGCGATCTGACAGAGGGCCTGAACACCCATCCTGACTGACCCCACAAAACAAAAAAGTACCCTCCAGCTACTAATTATAATGCCAATTTGCAAAATTTCCCTGCATTATTAAACAATGGAGAAATGATGGTGGGATGATACTTAGAAGAATGGCTTCTTGTCAGTCTCCACTGACAAAAATAGGCAACATCAAGTCAGCTACTCCTCAGCATAGTTATGTCCGTAGCAGCCATATTTGGTTTCAGTAGGCACATACACACGTTATCACAATTATGGTGAAACGCTGAAAACCTGCAAAGGATTGTCAACATACTGGTTAATTGAAAAGCTCTGCCGCATACTTCTTGGAACTAGCCAGTTTCCTGTGCCCACGCATAGACAAGTATATAGAACCATGGTGGATTCCCAGCTCATGAAGCAAAGGATTGTTAAAGTAACGGGATTACCAAGCGGATCCTGTTTAATTCTCTGAAACAGATCCGCAGTTTTCACCTGCCATACTAATACCCACTTCTCCTCTGTGGGGATAATAAAAACCAACCGGGGAACTGACAGAGGGCCTGACCAACACATCCACACCGAACCCACAGGATAAAAAAAAAAAAACACCGTAGCCTCCAGCTACTAATTATAATGCTAACTTGCAAAATTTCCCTGCATTTTAAAACAATGGAAAAATGGTGGTGGGATGATACTTAGAAGAATGGCTTCTTGTCAGTCTCCACTAACAAAAATAGGCAACACCAAGTCAGCTACTCCTCAGCATAGTTATGTCCGTCGCAGCCTTCTAGGGTTTCAGGAGGCACAAACAAAGGTTCTCACAATTATGGTAAAATGCTGAACACCTGCAAATAATTTTCAACGTAATGGTTAATGGAAAAGCTCTGCGGCATACTTCTTGGAACAAGGCAGTTACCTGTTCCCACGCAAAGAGGAGTATATAGAACCATGGTGGATTTCCAGCTGATGAAGTAAAGGATTATTTAAGGAACGGGATGACCATGGGGATCATCGTTAATTCTCTAAAACAGAATCCACCCTTTTCACCTGCCAAACACATGCCCACTTCTCCTCTCTGGGGATAATAAAAACTAACCAGCGAACTGACAGTGGGCCTGACCCCCCCCATCCGCATCGACCACACACAAAAAAAAAAACCGTACCCTCCAGCTACTAATTATAATGATAACTTGCAAAATTTCCCTGCATTTTAAAACAATGGAAAAATGGTGGTGGGATCATACTTAGAAGAATGGCTTCTTGTCTGTCTCCACTAACAAAAATAGGCAACACCAAGTCAGCTACTCCTCAGCATAGTTATGTCCGTCGCCGCCTTCTTGGGTTTCAGGAGGCACAAACAAACGTTATCACAATTATGGTGAAACGCTGAACACCTGCAAATAATTTTCAACATTGTGGTTAATAGAAAAGCTCAGCGGCATACTTCTTGGAACAAGCCAGGTACCTGTGCCCATGCATAGAGGAGTATATAGAAACATGGTGGAATCCCAGCTCATGAAGCAAAGGATTCTTAAAGGAATGAGATGACCATGCGGATCCTGTTTAATTCTCTGAAACAGAATCCGCACTTTTCACCTGCCAAACACATGCCCACTTCTCCTCTCTGGGGATAATAAAAACAAACCAGTGAATTGACAGATGGCCTGACCAACCCATCCACACTGACCCCACAAAAAAAAAAAAGTACCCTCCAGCTACTAATTATAATGATAACTTGCAAAATTTCCCTGCATTTTTAAACAATAGAAAAATGATGGTGGGATGATACTTAGAAGAATGGCTTCCAGTCAGTCTCCACTAACAAAAATAGGCAACACGAAGTCAGCTACGCCTCAGCATACTTATGTCCGTGGCAGCCATATTGGGTTTCAGGAGACACATAGAAACGTTATAAGAATTATGGTGAAACGCTGAAAACCTGCAAATGATTTTCAACGTACTGCTTAATTGAAAAGCTCTGCGGCATACTTCTTGGAACAAGCTAGTTACCTGTGCCCACACATAGAGGAGTATATAGAACCATGGTGGATTCGCACCTGATGAAGCAAATTTTTCTAAAGGAACGGGAGGAGCATGCGGATCCTGTATCATTCTCTGAAACAGAATCCGCACTTTTCACCTGCCAAACACATGCCCACTACTCTTCTCTGGGGATAATAAAAACAAACCAGCGATCTGACAGAGGGCCTGAACACCCATCCTGACCGAACCCACAAAAAAAAAAAGGACCCTCCAGCTACTAATTATAATGCCAATTGGCAAAATTTCCCTGCATTTTTAAACAATGGAGAAATGATGGTGGGATGATACTTAGAAGAATGGCTTCTTGTCTGTCTCCACTGACAAAAATAGGCAACACCAAGTCAGCTACGCCTCAGCATAGTTATGTCCGTAGCAGCCATATTTGGTTTCAGTAGGCACATACACACGTTATCACAATTATGGTGAAATGCTGAAAACCTGCAAAGGATTTTCAACATACTGGTTAATTGAAAAGCTCTGAGGCATACTTCTTGGAACAAGCCAGTTTTCTGTGCCCACGCATAGAGAAGTATATAGAACCATGGTGGATTCCCAGCTCATGAAGCAAAGGATTCTTAAAGGAACTGGATTACCATGCGGATCCTGTTTAATTCTCTGAAACAGATCCGCAGTTTTCACCTGCAATACTAATACCCACTTCCCCTCTCTGGGGATAATAAAAACAAACCAGCGAACTGACAGAGGGCCTTACCAACCCATCCACACTGACCCCACAAAAAAAAAAAATAGTACCCTCCAGCTACTAATTATAATGCTAACTTGCAAAATTTACCTACATTTTTAAACAATGGAAAAATGATGGTGGGATGATACTTAGAAGAATGGCTTCTTGTCAGTCTCCACTAACAAAAATAGGCAACACCAAGTCAGCTACGCCTCAGCATACCTATGTCCTTGGCAGCCATATTGGGTTTCAGGAGACACAAACAAACTTTATAAGAATTATGGTGAAACGCTGAAAACCTGCAAATAATTTTCAACGTAGTGGTTAATTGAAAAGCTCTGCGGCATACTTCTTGGAACAAGCCAGTTACCTGTGCCCACACATAGAGGAGTATATAGAACCATGGTGGATTCCCAGCTGATGAAGCGAAAGTTTCCTAAAGGAACGGGATGAGCATGCGGATCCTGTTTCATTCTCTGAAACAGAATCCGAACTTTTCACCTTACAAACACATGCCTACTTCTCCTCTCTGGGGATAATAAAAACAAACCAGCCAACTGACAGAGGGCCTGACCAACACACCCACACCGATCCCACAGGGGAAAAAAAAAAAAAAAACACCGAAGCCTCCAGCTACTAATTAGAATACTAACTTGCAAAATTTTCCTGCATTTTTAAACAATGGAAAAATGATGGTGAGATGATACTTAGAAGAATGGCTTCTTGTCAGTCTCCACTAACAAAAATAGGCAAAACCAAGTGAGCTACGCCTCAGCATAGTTATGTCCGTCGCAGCCTTCTTGGGTTTCAGGAGGCACAAACAAACGTTATCACAATTATGGTGAAACGCTGAACACCTGCAAATAATTTTCAACGTAGTGGTTAATTGAAAAGCTCTGCGGCATACTTCTTGGAACAAGCCAGTTACCTGTTCCCACGCAAAGAGGAGTATATAGAAACATGGTGGATTTCCAGCTGATGAAGTAAAGGATTATTAAAGGAACGGGATGACCATGGGGATCATCGTTAATTCTCTGAAACAGAATCCGCCCTTTTCACCTGCCAAACACATGCCCACTTCTCCTCTCTGGGGATAATAAAAACTAACCAACGAACTGACAGAGGGCCTGACCCCCCCCCATCCACATCGACCACACACACACAAAAATACCGTACCCTCCAGCTACTAATTATAATGCTAACTTGCAAAATTTCCCTGCATTTTAAAACAATGGAAAAATGGTGGTGGGATCATACTTAGAAGAATGGCTTCTTGTCAGTCTCCACTAACAAAAATAGGCAACACAAAGTAAGCTACTCCTCAGCATAGTTATGTCCGTCGCCGCCTTCTTGGGTTTCAGGAGGGACATACAAACGTTATCAAAATTATGGTGAAACGCTGAAAACCTGCAAATAATTTTCAACATACTGGTTAATTTGAAAACTCTCCAGCATAATTCTTGGAACAAGCCAGGTACCTGTGCCCACGCATAGAGGAGTATATAGAAACATGGTGGAATCCCACCTGATGAAGCAAAGGATTCTTAAAGGAATGAGATGACCATGCGGATCCTGTTTAATTCTCTGAAACAGAATCCGCACTTTTCACCTGCCAAACACATGCCCACTACTCTTCTCTGGGGATAATAAAAACAAAGCAGCGATCTGACAGAGGGCCTGAACACCCATCCTGACTGACCCCACAAAACAAAAAAGTACCCTCCAGCTACTAATTATAATGCCAATTTGCAAAATTCCCCTGCATTTTTAAACAATGGAGAAATGATGGTGGGATGATACTTAGAAGAATGGCTTCTTGTCAGTCTCCACTGACAAAAATAGGCAACACCAAGTCAGCTACTCCTCAGCATAGTTATGTCCGTAGCAGCCATATTTGGTTTCAGTAGGCACATACACACGTTATCACAATTATGGTGAAACGCTGAAAACCTGCAAAGGATTGTCAACATACTGGTTAATTGAAAAGCTCTGCCGCATACTTCTTGGAACTAGCCAGTTTCCTGTGCCCACGCATAGACAAGTATATAGAACCATGGTGGATTCCCAGCTCATGAAGCAAAGGATTGTTAAAGTAACGGGATTACCATGCGGATCCTGTTTAATTCTCTGAAACAGATCCGCAGTTTTCACCTGCCATACTAATACCCACTTCTCCTCTCTGGGGATAATAAAAACCAACCGGGGAACTGACAGAGGGCCTGACCAACACATCCACACCGAACCCACAGGATAAAAAAAAAAAAACACCGTAGTCTCCAGCTACTAATTATAATGCTAACTTGCAAAATTTCCCTGCATTTTAAAACAATGGAAAAATGGTGGTGGGATGATACTTAGAAGAATGGCTTCTTGTCAGTCTCCACTAACAAAAATAGGCAACACCAATTCAGCTACTCCTCAGCATAGTTATGTCCGTCGCAGCCTTCTAGGGTTTCAGGAGGCACAAACAAAGGTTCTCACAATTATGGTAAAATGCTGAACACCTGCAAATAATTTTCAACGTAATGGTTAATTGAAAAGCTCTGCGGCATACTTCTTGGAACAAGGCAGTTACCTGTTCCCACGCAAAGTGGAGTATATAGAACCATGGTGGATTTCCAGCTGATGAAGTAAAGGATTATTAAAGGAACGGGATGACCATGGGGATCATCGTTAATTCTCTGAAACAGAATCCACCCTTTTCACCTGCCAAACACATGCCCACTTCTCCTCTCTGGGGATAATAAAAACTAACCAGCGAACTGACAGTGGGCCTGACCCCCCCCATCCGCATCTACCACACACACAAAAAAAAAACCGTACCCTCCAGCTACTAATTATAATGCTAACTTGCAAAATTTCCCTGCATTTTAAAACAATGGAAAAATGGTGGTGGGATCATACTTAGAAGAATGGCTTCTTGTCTGTCTCCACTAACAAAAATAGGCAACAACAAGTCAGCTACTCCTCAGCATAGTTATGTCCGTCGCAGCCTTCTTGGCTTTCAGGAGGATCATACAAACGTTATCAAAATTATGGAGAAACGCTGAACACCTGCAAATAATTTTGAACGTACTGGTTAATTTGAAAACTCTCCAGCATAATTCTTGGAACAAGCCAGGTACCTGTGCCCACGCATAGAGGAGTATATAGAAACATGGTGGAATCCCAGCTGATGAAGCAAAGGATTCTTAAAGGAATGAGATGACCATGCGGATCCTGTTTAATTCTCTGAAACAGAATCCGCACTTTTCACCTGCCAAACACATGCCCACTACTCTTCTCTGGGGATAATATAAACAAACCAGCGATCTGACAGAGGGCCTGAACACCCATCCTGACCGACCCCACAAAACAAAAAAGTACCCTCCAGCTACTAAATATAATGCCAATTTGCAAAATTTCCCTGCATTTTTAAACAATGGAGAAATGATGGTGGGATGAAACTTAGAAGAATGGCTTCTTGTCAGTCTCCACTGACAAAAATAGGCAACACCAAGTCAGCTACGCCTCAGCATAGTTATGTCCGTAGCAGCCATATTTGGATTCAGTAGGCACATATACACGTTATCACAATTATGGTGAAACGCTGAAAACCTGCAAAGGATTGTCAACATACTGGTTAATTGAAAAGCTCTGAGGCATACTTCTTGGAACTAGCCAGTTTCCTGTGCCCACGCGTGGACAAGTATATAGAACCATGGTGGATTCCCAGCTCATGAAGCAAAGCATTGTTAAAGGAACTGGATTACCATGGGGATCCTGTTTAATTCTCTGAAACACATCCGCAGTTTTCACCTGCCATACTAATACCCACTTCTCCTCTCTGGGGATAATAAAAACCAACCGGGGAACTGACAGAGGGCCTGACCAACACATCCACAACGACCACACAGGAAAAAAAAAACAAAAAACACCGTAGCCTCCAGCTGCTAATTATAATGCTAACTTGCAAAATTTTCCTGCATTTTTAAACAATGGAAAAATGATGGTGAGATGATACTTACAAGAATGGATTCTTGTCAGTCTCCACTAACAAAACTAGGCAAAACCAAGTCAGCTACGCCTCAGCATAGTTATGTCCATCGCAGCCTTCTTGGGTTTCAGGACGCACAAACAAAGGTTCTCAGAATTATGGTGAAACGCTGAACACCTGCAAATAATTTTCAACGTAGTGGTTAATTGAAAAGCTCTGCGGCATACTTCTTGGAACAAGCCAGTTACCTGTTCCATCGCAAAGAGGAGTATATAGAACCATGGTGGATTTCCAGCTGATGAAGTAAAGGATTATTAAAGGAAGGGGATGACCTGGGGATCATCGTTAATTCTCTGAAACAGAATCCGCCCTTTTCACCTGCCAAACACATGCCCACTTCTCCTCTCTGGGGATAATAAAAACCAACAAGCGAACTGACAGAGGGCCTGACCCTCACCATCCACATCGACCACACACACAAAAAAAACCGTACCCTCCAGCTACTAATTATAATGCTAACTTGCAAAATTTCCCTGCATTTTAAAACAATGGAAAAATGGTGGTGGATGATACTTAGAAGAATGGCTTCTTGTCAGTCTCCACTAACAAAAATAGGCAACACCAAGTCAGCTACTCCTCAGCATAGTTATGTCCCTCGCAGCCTTCTAGGATTTCAGGAGGCACAAACAAAGGTTCTCACAATTATGGTAAAACGCTGAACACCTGCAAATAATTTTCAACGTAGTGGTTAATTGAAAAGCTCTGCGGCATACTTCTTGGAACAAGGCAGTTACCTGTTCCCACGCAAAGAGGAGTATAGAGAACCATGGTGGATTTCCAGCTGATGAAGTAAAGGATTATTAAAGGAACGGGATGACCATGGGGATCATCGTTAATTCTCTGAAACAAAATCCGCCCTTTTCACCTGCCAAACACATGCCCACTTCTCCTCTCTGGGGATAATAAAAACTAACCAGCGAACTGACAGAGGGCCTGACCCCCCCATCCACATCGACCACACACACAAAAAAAAAACCGTACCCTCCAGCTACTAATTATAATGCTAACTTGCAAAATTTCCCTGCATTTTAAAACAATGGAAAAATGGTGGTGGGATGACACTTAGAAGAATGGCTTCTTGTCAGTCTCCACTAACAAAAATAGGCAACACCAAGTCAGCTACTCCTCAGCATAGTTATGTCCGTCGCAGCCTTCTTGGATTTCAGGAGGGACATACAAACGTTATCAAAATTATGGTGAAACGCTGAAAACCTGCAAATTATTTTCAACGTACTGGTTAATTTGAAAACTCTCCAGCATAATTCTTGGAACAAGCCAGGTACCTGTGCCCACGCATAGAGGAGTATATAGAATCATGGTGGAATCCCAGCTCATGAAGCAAAGGATTCTTAAAGGAACGGGATTACCATGCGGATCCTGTTTAATTCTCTGAAACAGATCCGCAGTTTTCCCCGGCCATACTAATACCCACTTCTCCTCTCTGGGGATAATAAAAACCAACCGGGGAACTGACAGAGGGGCTGACCAACACATCCACACCGACTCCACAGGAAAAAAAAAAAAAAAAAAAACACCGTAGCCTCCAGCTTCTAATTATAATGCTAACTTGCAAAATTTTCCTGCATTTTTAAACAATGGAAAAATGATGGTGAGATGATACTTACAAGAATGGATTCTTGTCAGTCTCCACTAACAAAAATAGGCAAAACCAAGTAAGCTTCGCCTCAGCATAGTTATGTCCGTCACAGCCTTCTTGGGTTTCAGGAGGCACAAACAAACGTTATCACAATTATGGTGAAACGCTATACACTTGCAAATAATTTTCAACGTACTGGTTAATTGAAAAGCTCTGTGGCATACTTCTTGGAACAAGCCAGTTACCTGTTCCCACGCAAAGAGGAGTATATAGAACCATGGTGGATTTCCAGCTGATGAAGTAAAGGATTATTAAAGGAACGGCATGACCATGGGGATCATCGTTAATTCTCTGAAACAGAATCCGCCCTTTTCACCTGCCAAACACATGCCCACTTCTCCTCTCTGGGGATAATAAAAACTAACCAGCGAACTGACAGAGGGCCTGACCCCCACCATCCACATCGACCACACACAAAAAAAAACCGTACCCTCCAGCTACTAATTATAATGCTAACTTGCAAAATTTCCCTGCATTTTAAAACAATGGAAAAATGGTGGTGGGATGATACTTAGAAGAATGGCTTCTTGTCAGTCTCCACTAACAAAAATAGGCAACACCAAGTCAGCTACTCCTCAGTATAGCTATGTCCATCGCAGACTTCTTGGGTTTCAGGAGGCACAAACAAACGGTATCACAATTATGGTGAAACGCTGAACACCTGTAAATAATTTTCAACGTAGTGGTTAATTGAAAAGCTCTGCGGCATACTTCTTGGAACAAGGCAGTTACCTGTTCCCACGCAAAGAGGAGTATATAGAAACATGGTGGATTTCCAGCTGATGAAGTAAAGGATTATTAGAGGAACGGGATGACCATGGGGATCATCGTTAATTCTCTGAAACAGAATCCGCCCTTTTCACTTGCCAAACACATGCCCACTTCTCCTCTCTGGGGATAATAAAAACTAACCAACGAACTGACAGAGGGCCTGACCCCCCCTCATCCACATCGACCACACACACACAAAAATACCGTACCCTCCAGCTACTAATTATAATGCTAACTTGCAAAATTTCCCTGCATTTTAAAACAATGGAAAAATGGTGGTGGGATCATACTTAGAAGAATGGCTTCTTGTCAGTCTCCACTAACAAAAATAGGCAACACAAAGTAAGCTACTCCTCAGCATAGTTATGTCCGTCGCAGCCTTCTTGGGTTTCAGGAGGGACATACAAACGTTATCAAAATTATGGTGAAACGCTGAAAACCTGCAAATAATTTTCAACGTACTGGTTAATTTGAAAACTCTCCAGCATAATTCTTGGAACAAGCCAGGTACCTGTGCCCACGCATAGAGGAGTATATAGAAACATGGTGGAATCCCAGCTGATGAAGCAAAGGATTCTTAAAGGAATGAGATGACCATGCGGATCCTGTTTAATTCTCTGAAACAGAATCCGCACTTTTCACCTGCCAAACACATGCCCACTACTCTTCTCTGGGGATAATAAAAACAAACCAGCGATCTGACAGAGGGCCTGAACACCCATCCTGACCGACCCCACAAAACAAAAAAGTACCCTCCAGCTACTAATTATAATGCCAATTTGCAAAATTTCCCTGCATTTTTAAACAATGGAGAAATGATGGTGGGATGATACTTAGAAGAATGGCTTCTTGTCAGTCTCCACTGACAAAAATAGGCAACACCAAGTCAGCTACTCCTCAGCATAGTTATGTCCGTAGCAGCCATATTTGCTTTCAGTAGGCACATACACACGTTATCACAATTATGGTGAAACGCTGAAAACCTGCAAAGGATTGTCAACATACTGGTTAATTGAAAAGCTCTGCCGCATACTTCTTGGAACTAGCCAGTTTCCTGTGCCAACGCATAGATAAGTGTATAGAACCATGGTGGATTCCCAGCTCATGAAGCAAAGGATTCTTAAAGGAACGGGATTACCATACGGATCCTGTTTAATTCTCTGAAACAGATCCGCAGTTTTCACCTGCCATACTAATACCCACTTCTCCTCTCTGGGGATAACAAAAACCAACCGGGGAACTGACAGAGGGCCTGTCCAACACATCCAGTCCGACCCCACAGGAAAAAAAAAAAAAAAAACACCGTAGCCTCCAGCTACTAATTATAATGCTAACTTGCAAAATTTTCCTGCATTTTTAAACAATGGAAAACTGATGGTGAGATGATACTTAGAAGAATGGCTTCTTGTCAGTCTCCACTAACAAAAATAGGCAACACCAAGTCAGCTACGCCTCAGCATAGTTATGTCCGTCGCAGCCTTCTTGGGTTTCTGGAGGCACAAACAAACGTTATCACAATTATGGTGAAACGCTGAACACCTGCAAATAATTTTCAACGTACTGGTTAATTGAAAAGCTCTGCGGCATACTTCTTGGTACAAGCCAGTTACCTGTACCCACGCAAAGAGGAGTATAGAGAACCATGGTGGATTTCCAGCTGATGAAGTAAAGGATTATTAAAGGAACGGGATGACCATGGGGATCATCGTTAATTCTCTGAAACAGAATCCGCCCTTTTCACCTGCCAAACACATGCCCACTTCTCCTCTCTGGGGATAATAAAAACTAACCAGCGAACTGACAGAAGGCCTGACCCCACCCCATCCGCATCGACCACACACACATAAAAAACCGTACCCTCCAGCTACTAATTATAATGCTAACTTGCAAAATTTCCCTGCATTTTAAAACAATGGAAAAATTGTGGTGGGATGATACTTAGAAGAATGGCTTCTTGTCAGTCTCCACTAACAAAAATAGGCAACACCAAGTCAGCTACTCCTCAGCATAGTTATGTCCGTCGCAGCCTTCTTGGGTTTCAGGAGGCACAAACACACGTTATCACAATTATGGTGAAACGCTGAACACCTGCAAATAATTTTCAACGTAGTGGTTAATTGAAAAGCTCTGCGGCATACTTCTTGGAACAAGGCAGTTACGTGTTCCCACGCAAAGAGGAGTATAGAGAACCATGGTGGATTTCCAGCTGATGAAGTAAAGGATTATTAAAGGAACGGGATGACCATGGGGATCATCGTTAATTCTCTGAAACAAAATCCGCCCTTTTCACCTGCCAAACACATGCCCACTTCTCCTCTCTGGGGATAATAAAAACTAACCAGCGAACTGACAGAGGGCCTGACCCCCCCATCCACATCGACCACACACACACAAAAAAAACCGTACCCTCCAGCTACTAATTATAATGCTAACTTGCAAAATTTCCCTGCATTTTAAAACAATGGAAAAATGGTGGTGGGATGACACTTAGAAGAATGGCTTCTTGTCAGTCTCCACTAACAAAAATAGGCAACACCAAGTCAGCTACTCCTCAGCATAGTTATGTCCGTCGCAGCCTTCTTGGATTTCAGGAGGGACATACAAACGTTATCAAAATTAAGGTGAAACGCTGAAAACCTGCAAATTATTTTCAACGTACTGGTTAATTTGAAAACTCTCCAGCATAATTCTTGGAACAAGCCAGGTACCTGTGCCCACGCATAGAGGAGTATATAGAATCATGGTGGAATCCCAGCTCATGAAGCAAAGGATTCTTAAAGGAACGAGATTACCATGCGGATCCTGTTTAATTCTCTGAAAAAGATCCGCAGTTTTCCCCGGCCATACTAATACCCACTTCTCCTCTCTGGGGATAATAAAAACCAACCGGGGTACTGACAGAGGGGCTTACCAACACATCCACACCGACCCCACAGGAAAAAAAAAAAAAAAAAAAACACCGTAGCCTCCAGCTACTAATTATAATGCTAACTTGCAAAATTTTCCTGCATTTTTAAACAATGGAAAAATGATGGTGAGATGATACTTACAAGAATGGATTCTTGTCAGTCTCCACTAACAAAAATAGGCAAAACCAAGTAAGCTTCGCCTCAGCACAGTTATGTCCGTCACAGCCTTCTTGGGTTTCAGGAGGCACAAACAAACGTTATCACAATTATGGTGAAACGCTATACACCTGCAAATAATTTTCAACGTACTGGTTAATTGAAAAG
Organism: Eulemur rufifrons; assembly: GCF_041146395.1. Classification (NCBI taxonomy): domain Eukaryota; kingdom Metazoa; phylum Chordata; class Mammalia; order Primates; family Lemuridae; genus Eulemur; species Eulemur rufifrons. Next base: position 207,915 of record NW_027182822.1, on the reverse strand, counting down.
CTCTGCGGCATACTTCTTGGAACAAGCCAGTTACCTGTTCCCACGCAAAGAGGAGTATATAGAACCATGGTGGATTTCCAGCTGATGAAGTAAAGGATTATTAAAGAACGGCATGACCATGGGGATCATCGTTAATTCTCTGAAACAGAATCCGCCCTTTTCACCTGCCAAACACATGCCCACTTCTCCTCTCTGGGGATAATAAAAACTAACCAGCGAACTGACAGAGGGCCTGACCCCCACCATCCACATCGACCACACACAAAAAAAAATCGTACCCTCCAGCTACTAATTATAATACTAACTTGCAAAATTTCCCTGCATTTTAAAACAATGGAAAAATGGTGGTGGGATGATACTTAGAAGAATGGCTTCTTGTCAGTCTCCACTAACAAAAATAGGCAACACCAAGTCAGCTACTCCTCAGTATAGCTATGTCCATCGCAGACTTCTTGGGTTTCAGGAGGGACATACAAACGTTATCAAAATTATGGTGAAACGCTGAAAACCTGCAAATAATTTTCAACGTAGTGGTTAATTGAAAAGCTCTGCGGCATACTTCTTGGAACAAGCCAGTTACCTGTTCCCACGCAAACAGGAGTATATAGAACCATGGTGGATTTCCAGCTGATGAAGTAAAGGATTATTAAAGGAACGGGATGACCATGGGGATCATCGTTAATTCTCTGAAACAGAATCCGCCATTTTCACCTGCCAAACACATGCCCACTACTCTTCTCTGGGGATAATAAAAACAAACCAGCGATCTGACAGAGGGCCTGAACACCCATCCTGACCGACCCCACAAAACAAAAAAGTACCCTCCAGCTACTAATTATAATGCCAATTTGCAAAATTTCCCTGCATTTTTAAACAATGGAGAAATGATGGTGGGATGATACTTAGAAGAATGGCTTCTTGTCAGTCTCCACTGACAAAAATAGGCAACACCAAGTCAGCTACGCCTGATAATAGTTATGTCCGTAGCAGCCATATTTGGTTTCAGTAGGCACATACACACGTTATCACAATTATGGTGAAACGCTGAAAACCTGCAAAGGATTGTCAACATACTGGTTAATTGAAAAGCTCTGAGGCATACTTCTTGGAACTAGCCAGTTTCCTGTGCCCACGCATAGACAAGTATATAGAACCATGGTGGATTCCCAGCTCATGAAGCAAAGGATTCTTAAAGGAACGGGATTACCATGCGGATCCTGTTTAATTCTCTGAAACATATTCGCAGTTTTCACCTGCCATACTAATACACACTTCTCCTCTCTGGGGATAATAAAAACCAACCGGGGAACTGAAAGAGGGCCTGACCAACACATCCACACCGACCCCACAGGAAAAAAAAAAAAAAAAACACCTTAGCCTCCAGCTACTAATTATAATGCTAACTTGCAAAATTTCCCTGCATTTTAAAACAATGGAAAAATGGTGGTGGGATGATACTTAGAAGAATGGCTTCTTGTCAGTCTCCACTAACAAAAATAGGCAACACCAAGTCAGCTCTCCTCAGCATAGCTATGTCGATCGCAGCCTTCTTGGGTTTCAGGAGGCACAAACAAACGTTATCACAATTATGGTGTAACGCTGAACACCTGCAAATAATTTTCAACGTAGTGGTTAATTAAAAAGCTCTGCGGCATACTTCTTGGAACAAGCCAGTTACCTGTTCCCACGCAAAGAGGAGTATATAGAACCATGGTGGATTTCCAGCTGATGAAGAAAAGGATTAGTAAAGGAACGGGATGACCATGGGGATCATCGTTAATTCTCTGAAACAGAATCCGCCCTTTTCACCTGCCAAACACATGCCCACTTCTCCTCTCTGGGGATAATAAAAACTAACCAGCGAACTGACAGAGGGCCTGACCCCCCCATCCACATCGACCACACACACAAAAAAAAAACCGTACCCACTAGCTACTAATTATAATGCTAACTTGCAAAATTTCCCTGCATTTTAAAACAATGGAAAAATGGTGGTGGGATGATACTTAGAAGAATGGCTTCTTGTCAGTCTCCACTAACAAAAATAGGCAACACCAAGTCAGCTACTCCTCAGCATAGTTATGTCCGTCGCAGCCTTCTTGGGTTTCAGGAGGCACAAACAAACGTTATCACAATTATGGTGAAACTCTGAACACCTGCAAATAATTTTCAACGTAGTGGTTAATTGAAAAGCTCTGCGGCATACTTCTTGGAACAAGGCAGTTACCTGTTCCCATGCAAAGAGGAGTATATAGAACCATGGTGGATTTCCAGCTGATGAAGTAAAGGATTATTAAAGGAACGGGATGACCATGGGGATCATCGTTAATTCTCTGAAACAGAATCCGCCCTTTTCACCTGCCAAACACATGCCCACTTCTCCTCTCTGGGGATAATAAAAACTAACCAGCGAACTGACAGAGGGCCTGACCCCCCCATCCACATCGACCACACACACAAAAAAAAAACCGTACCCTCCAGCTACTAATTATAATGCTAACTTGTAAAATTTCCCTGCATTTTAAAACAATGGAAAAATGGTGGTGGGATCATACTTAGAAGAATGGCTTCTTGTCTGTCTCCACTAACAAAAATAGGCAACACCAAGTCAGCTACTCCTCAGCATAGTTATGTCCGTCGCAGCCTTCTTGGCTTTCAGGAGGATCATACAAACGTTATCAAAATTATGGTGAAACGCTGAACACCTGAAAATAATTTTCAACGTACTGGTTAATTTGAAAACTCTCCAGCATAATTCTTGGAACAAGCCAGGTACCTGTGCCCACGCATAGAGGAGTATATAGAAACATGGTGGAATCCCAGCTGATGAAGCAAAGGATTCTTAAAGGAATGAGATGACCATGCGGATCCTGTTTAATTCTCTGAAACAGAATCCGCACTTTTCACCTGCCAAACACATGCCCACTACTCTTCTCTGGGGATAATAAAAACAAACCAGCGATCTGACAGAGGGCCTGAACACCCATCCTGACCGACCCCACAAAACAAAAAAGTACCCTCCAGCTACTAATTATAATGCCAATTTGCAAAATTTCCCTGCATTTTTAAACAATGGAGAAATGATGGTGGGATGATACTTAGAAGAATGGCTTCTTGTCAGTCTCCACTGACAAAAATAGGCAACACCAAGTCAGCTACGCCTCAGCATAGTTATGTCCGTAGCAGCCATATTTGGATTCAGTAGGCACATATACACGTTATCACAATTATGGTGAAACGCTGAAAACCTGCAAAGGATAGTCAACATACTGGTTAATTGAAAAGCTCTGAGGCATACTTCTTGGAACTAGCCAGTTTCCTGTGCCCACGCGTGGACAAGTATATAGAACCATGGTGGATTCCCAGCTCATGAAGCAAAGCATTGTTAAAGGAACTGGATTACCATGCGGATCCTGTTTAATTCTCTGAAACACATCCGCAGTTTTCACCTGCCATACTAATACCCACTTCTCCTCTCTGGGGATAATAAAAACCAACCGGGGAACTGACAGAGGGCCTGACCAACACATCCACAACGACCACACAGGAAAAAAAAAACAAAAAACACCGTAGCCTCCAGCTACTAATTATAATGCTAACTTGCAAAATTTTCCTGCATTTTTAAACAATGGAAAAATGATGGTGAGATGATACTTACAAGAATGGATTCTTGTCAGTCTCCACTAACAAAACTAGGCAAAACCAAGTCAGCTACGCCTCAGCATAGTTATGTCCATCGCAGCCTTCTTGGGTTTCAGGACGCACAAACAAAGGTTCTCACAATTATGGTGAAACGCTGAACACCTGCAAATAATTTTCAACGTAGTGGTTAATTGAAAAGCTCTGCGGCATACTTCTTGGAACAAGCCAGTTACCTGTTCCATCACAAAGAGGAGTATATAGAACCATGGTGGATTTCCAGCTGATGAAGTAAAGGATTATTAAAGGAAGGGGATGACCTGGGGATCATCGTTAATTCTCTGAAACAGAATCCGCCCTTTTCACCTGCCAAACACATGCCCACTTCTCCTCTCTGGGGATAATAAAAACTAACCAGCGAACTGACAGAGGGCCTGATCCCCCCATCCACATCGACCACACACACAAAAAAAAAACCGTACCCTCCTGCTACTAATTATAATGCTAACTTGCAAAATTTCCCTGCATTTTAAAACAATGGAAAAATGGTGGTGGGATGACACTTAGAAGAATGGCTTCTTGTCAGTCTCCACTAACAAAAATAGGCAACACCAAGTCAGCTACTTCTCAGCATAGTTATGTCCGTCGCAGCCTTCTTGGATTTCAGGAGGGACATACAAACGTTATCAAAATTATGGTGAAACGCTGAAAACCTGCAAATAATTTTCAACGTACTGGTTAATTTGAAAACTCTCCAGCATAATTCTTGGAACAAGCCAGGTACCTGTGCCCACGCATAGAGGAGTATATAGAATCATGGTGGAATCCCAGCTCATGAAGCAAAGGATTCTTAAAGGAACGGGATTACCATGCGGATCCTGTTTAATTCTCTGAAACAGATCCGCAGTTTTCCCCGGCCATACTAATACCCACTTCTCCTCTCTGGGGATAATAAAAACCAACCGGGGAACTGACAGAGGGGCTGACCAACACATCCACACCGACTCCACAGGAAAAAAAAAAAAAAAAAAACACCGTAGCCTCCAGCTACTAATTATAATGCTAACTTGCAAAATTTCCCTGCATTTTAAAACAATGGAAAAATGGTGGTGGGATGATACTTAGAAGAATGGCTTCTTGTCAGTCTCCACTAACAAAAATAGGCAACACAAAGTAAGCTACTCCTCAGCATAGTTATGTCCGTCGCAGCCTTCTTGGGTTTCAGGAGGGACGTACAAACGTTATCAAAATTATGGTGAAACGCTGAAAACCTGCAAATAATTTTCAACGTACTGGTTAATTTGAAAACTCTCCAGCATAATTCTTGGAACAAGCCAGGTACCTGTGCCCACGCATAGAGGAGTATATAGAAACATGGTGGAATCCCAGCTGATGAAGCAAAGGATTCTTAAAGGAATGAGATGACCATGCGGATCCTGTTTAATTCTCTGAAACAGAATCCGCACTTTTCACCTGCCAAACACATGCCCACTACTCTTCTCTGGGGATAATAAAAACAAACCAGCGATCTGACAGAGGGCCTGAACACCCATCCTGACCGACCCCACAAAACAAAAAAGTACCCTCCAGCTACTAATTATAATGCCAATTTGCAAAATTTCCCTGCATTTTTAAACAATGGAGAAATGATGGTGGGATGATACTTAGAAGAATGGCTTCTTGTCAGTCTCCACTGACAAAAATAGGCAACACCAAGTCAGCTACTCCTCAGCATAGTTATGTCCGTAGCAGCCATATTTGGTTTCAGTAGGCACATACACACGTTATCACAATTATGGTGAAACGCTGAAAACCTGCAAAGGATTGTCAACATACTGGTTAATTGAAAAGCTCTGCCGCATACTACTTGGAAATAGCCAGTTTCCTGTGCCCACGCATAGATAAGTGTATAGAACCATGGTGGATTCCCAGCTCATAAAGCAAAGGATTCTTAAAGGAACGGGATTACCATACGGATCCTGTTTAATTCTCTGAAACAGATCCGCAGTTTTCACCTGCCATACTAATACCCACTTCTCCTCTCTGGGGATAACAAAAACCAACCGGGGAACTGACAGAGGGCCTGTCCAACACATCCAGTCCGACCCCACAGGAAAAAAAAAAAAAAAAACACCGTAGCCTCCAGCTACTAATTATAATGCTAACTTGCAAAATTTTCCTGCATTTTTAAACAATGGAAAAATGATGGTGAGATGATACTTAGAAGAATGGCTTCTTGTCAGTCTCCACTAACAAAAATAGGCAACACCAAGTCAGCTACGCCTCAGCATAGTTATGTCCGTCGCAGCCTTCTTGGGTTTCTGGAGGCACAAACAAACGTTATCACAATTATGGTGAAACGCTGAACACCTGCAAATAATTTTCAACGTACTGGTTAATTGAAAAGCTCTGCGGCATACTTCTTGGTACAAGCCAGTTACCTGTACCCACGCAAAGAGGAGTATAGAGAACCATGGTGGATTTCCAGCTGATGAAGTAAAGGATTATTAAAGGAACGGGATGACCATGGGGATCATCGTTAATTCTCTGAAACAGAATCCGCCCTTTTCACCTGCCAAACACATGCCCACTTCTCCTCTCTGGGGATAATAAAAACTAACCAGCGAACTGACAGAGGGCCTGACCCCACCCCATCCGCATCGACCACACACACAAAAAAAACCGTACCCTCCAGCTACTAATTATAATGCTAACTTGCAAAATTTCCCTGCATTTTAAAACAATGGAAAAATGGTGGTGGGATGACACTTAGAAGAATGGCTTCTTGTCAGTCTCCACTAACAAAAATAGGCAACACGAAGTCAGCTACTAGTCAGCATAGTTATGTCCGTCGCAGCCTTCTTGGATTTCAGGAGGGACATACAAACGTTATCAAAATTATGGTGAAACGCTGAAAACCTGCAAATAATTTTCAACGTAGTGGTTAATTGAAAAGCTCTGCGGCATACTTCTTCGAACAAGCCAGTTACCTGTTCCCACGCAAACAGGAGTATATAGAACCATGGTGGATTTCCAGCTGATGAAGTAAAGGATTATTAAAGGAACGGCATGACCATGGGGATCATCGTTAATTCTCTGAAACAGAATCCGCCCTTTTCACCTGCCAAACACATGCCCACTTCTCCTCTCTGGGGATAATAAAAACTAACCAGCGAACTGACAGAGGGCCTGACCCCCACCATCCACATCGACCACACACAAAAAAAAACCGTACCCTCCAGCTACTAATTATAATGCTAACTTGCAAAATTTCCCTGCATTTTAAAACAATGGAAAAATGGTGGTGGGATGATACTTAGAAGAATGGCTTCTTGTCAGTCTCCACTAACAAAAATAGGCAACACCAAGTCAGCTACTCCTCAGTATAGCTATGTCCATCGCAAACTTCTTGGGTTTCAGGAGGCACAAACAAACGTTATCACAATTATGGTGAAACGCTGAACACCTGCAAATAATTTTCAACGTAGTGGTTAATTGAAAAGCTCTGCGGCATATTCCTTGGAACAAGGAAGTTACCTGTTCCCACGCAAAGAGGAGTATATAGAACCATGGTGGATTTCCAGCTGATGAAGTAAAGGATTATTAGAGGAACGGGATGACCATGGGGATCATCGTTAATTCTCTGAAAGAGAATCCGCCCTTTTCACTTGCCAAACACATGCCCACTTCTCCTCTCTGGGGATAATAAAAACTAACCAACGAACTGACAGAGGGCCTGACCCCTCCCCCATCCACATCGACCACACACACACAAAAATACCGTACCCTCCAGCTACTAATTATAATGCTAACTTGCAAAATTTCCCTGCATTTTAAAACAATGGAAAAATGGTGGTGGGATCATACTTAGAAGAATGGCTTCTTGTCAGTCTCCACTAACAAAAATAGGCAACACAAAGTAAGCTACTCCTCAGCATAGTTATGTCCGTCGCAGCCTTCTTGGGTTTCAGGAGGGACATACAAACGTTACCAAAATTATGGTGAAACGCTGAAAACCTGCAAATAATTTTGAACGTACTGGTTAATTTGAAAACTCTCCAGCATAATTCTTGGAACAAGCCAGGTACCTGTGCCCACGCATAGAGGAGTATATAGAAACATGGTGGAATCCCAGCTGATGAAGCAAAGGATTCTTAAAGGAATGAGATGACCATGCGGATCCTGTTTAATTCTCTGAAACAGAATCCGCACTTTTCACCTGCCAAACACATGCCCACTACTCTTCTCTGGGGATAATAAAAACAAACCAGCGATCTCACAGAGGGCCTGAACACCCATCCTCACTGACCCCACAAAACAAAAAAGTACCCTCCAGCTACTAATTATAATGCCAATTTGCAAAATTTCCCTGCATTTTTAAACAATGGAGAAATGATGGTGGGATGATACTTAGAAGAATGGCTTCTTGTCAGTCTCCACTGACAAAAATAGGCAACACCAAGTCAGCTACGCCTCAGCATAGTTATGTCCGTAGCAGCCATATTTGGTTTCAGTAGGCACATACACACGTTATCACAATTATGGTGAAACGCTGAAAACCTGCAAAGGATTGTAAACATACTGGTTAATTGAAAAGCTCTGAGGCATACTTCTTGGAACTAGCCAGGTTCCTGTGCCCACGCATATATAAGTGTATAGAACCATGGTGGATTCCCAGCTCATGAAGCAAAGGATTCTTAAAGGAACGGGATTACCATACGGATCCTGTTTAATTCTCTGAAACAGATCCGCAGTTTTCACCTGCCATACTAATACCCACTTCTCCTCTCTGGGGATAACAAAAACCAACCGGGAAACTGACAGAGGGCCTGTCCAACACATCCAGTCCGACCCCACAGGAAAAAAAAAAAAAAACACCGTAGCCTCCAGCTACTAATTATAATGCTAACTTGCAAAATTTTCCTGCATTTTTAAACAATGGAAAAATGATGGTGAGATGATACTTAGAAGAATGGCTTCTTGTCAGTCTCCACTAACAAAAATAGGCAACACCAAGTCAGCTACGCCTCAGCATAGTTATGTCCGTCGCAGCCTTCTTGGGTTTCTGGAGGCACAAACAAACGTTATCACAATTATGGTGAAACGCTGAACACCTGCAAATAATTTTCAACGTACTGGTTAATTGAAAAGCTCTGCGGCATACTTCTTGGTACAAGCCAGTTACCTGTACCCACGCAAAGAGGAGTATAGAGAACCATGGTGGATTTCCAGCTGATGAAGTAAAGGATTATTAAAGGAACGGGATGACCATGGGGATCATCGTTAATTCTCTGAAACAGAATCCGCCCTTTTCACCTGCCAAACACATGCCCACTTCTCCTCTCTGGGGATAATAAAAGCTAACCAGCGAACTGACAGAGGGCCTGACCCCACCCCATCCGCATCGACCACACACACAAAAAAAACCGTACCCTCCAGCTACTAATTATAATGCTAACTTGCAAAATTTCCCTGCATTTTAAAACAATGGAAAAATGGTGGTGGGATGATACTTAGAAGAATGGCTTCTTGTCAGTCTCCACTAACAAAAATAGGCAACACCAAGTCAGCTACTAGTCAGCATAGTTATGTCCGTCGCAGCCTTCTAGGATTTCAGGAGGGACATACAAACGTTATCAAAATTATGGTGAAACGCTGAAAACCTGCAAATAATTTTCAACGTAGTGGTTAATTGAAAAGCTCTGCGGCATACTTCTTGGAACAAGCCAGTTACCTGTTCCCACGCAAACAGGAGTATATAGAACCATGGTGGATTTCCAGCTGATGAAGTAAAGGATTATTAAAGGAACGGGATGACCATGGGGATCATCGTTAATTCTCTGAAACAGAATCCGCCATTTTCACCTGCCAAACACATGCCCACTTCTCCTCTCTGGGGATAATAAAAACTAACCAGCGAACTGACAGACGGCCTGACCCCCACCATCCACATCGACCACACACAAAAAAAAAACCGTACCCTCCAGCTACTAATTATAATGCTAACTTGAAAATTTCCCTGCATTTTAAAACAGTGGAAAAATGGTGGTGGGATCATACTTAGAAGAATGGCTTCTTGTCTGTCTCCACTAACAAAAATAGGCAACACCAAGTCAGCTACTCCTCAGCATACTTATGTCCGTCGCAGCTTTCTTGGGTTTCAGGAGGGACATACAAATGTTATCAAAATTATGGTGAAACGCTGAAAACCTGCAAATAATTTTCAACGTACTGGTTAATTTGAAAACTCTCCAGCATAATTCTTGGAACAAGCCAGGTACCTGTGCCCACGCATAGAGGAGTATATAGAAACATGGTGGAATCCCAGCTGATGAAGCAAAGGATTCTTAAAGGAATGAGATGACCATGCGGATCCTGTTTAATTCTCTGAAACAGAATCCGCACTTTTCACCTGCCAAACACATGCCCACTACTCTTCTCTGGGGATAATAAAAACAAACCAGCGATCTGACAGAGGGCCTGAACACCCATCCTGACCGACCCCACAAAACAAAAAAGTACCCTGCAGCTACCAATTATAATGCCAATTTGCAAAATTTCCCTGCATTTTAAAACAATGGAAAAATGGTGGTGGGATCATACTTAGAAGAATGGCTTCTTGTCTGTCTCCACTAACAAAAATAGGCAACACCAAGTCAGCTACTCCTCAGCACAGTTATGTCCGTCGCAGCCTTCTTGGGTTTCAGGAGGGACATACAAACGTTATCAAAATTATGGTGAAACGCTGAACACCTGCAAATAATTTTCAACGTACTGGTTAATTTGAAAACTCTCCAGCATACTTCTTGGAACAAGCCAGGTACCTGTGCCCACGCATAGAGGAGTATATAGAAACATGGTGGAATCCCAGCTGATGAAGCAAAGGATTCTTAAAGGAATGAGATGACCATGCGGATCCTGTTTAATTCTCTGAAACAGAATCCGCACTTTTCACCTGCCAAACACATGCCCACTACTCTTCTCTGGGGATAATAAAAACAAACCAGCGATCTGACAGAGGGCCTGAACACCCATCCTGACCGACCCCACAAAACAAAAAAGTACCCTCCAGCTACTAATTATAATGCCAATTTGCAAAATTTCCCTGCATTTTTAAACAATGGAGAAATGATGGTGGGATGATACTTAGAAGAATGGCTTCTTGTCAGTCTCCACTGACAAAAATAGGCAACACCAAATCAGCTACGCCTGATAATAGTTATGTCCGTAGCAGCCATATTTGGTTTCAGTAGGCACATACACACGTTATCACAATTATGGTGAAACGCTGAAAACCTGCAAAGGATTGTCAACATACTGGTTCATTGAAAAGCTCTGAGGCATACTTCTTGGAACTAGCCAGTTTCCTGTGCCCACGCATAGACAAGTATATAGAACCATGGTGGATTCCCAGCTCATGAAGCAAAGTATTCTTAAAGGAACGGGATTACCATGCGGATCCTGTTTAATTCTCTGAAACATATTCGCAGTTTTCACCTGCCATACTAATACCCACTTCTCCTCTCTGGGGATAATAAAAACCAACCGGGGAACTGAAAGAGGGCCTGACCAACACATCCACACCGACCCCACAGGAAAAAAAAAAAAAAAACACCGTAGCCTCCAGCTACTAATTATAATGCTAACTTGCAAAATTTCCCTGCATTTTAAAACAATGGAAAAATGGTGGTGGGATGATACTTAGAAGAATGGCTTCTTGTCAGTCTCCACTAACAAAAATAGGCAACACCAAGTCAGCTATCCTCAGCATAGCTATGTCGATCGCAGCCTTCTTGGGTTTCAGGAGGCACAAACAAACGTTATCACAATTATGGTGAAACGCTGAACACCTGCAAATAATTTTCAACGTAGTGGTTAATTGAAAAGCTCTGCGGCATACTTCTTGGAACAAGCCAGTTACCTGTTCCCACGCAAACAGGAGTATATAGAACCATGGTGGATTTCCAGCTGATGAAGAAAAGGATTAGTAAAGGAACGGGATGACCATGGGGATCATCGTTAATTCTCTGAAACAGAATCCGCCCTTTTCACCTGCCAAACACATGCCCACTTCTCCTCTCTGGGGATAATAAAAACTAACCAGCGAACTGACAGAGGGCCTGACCCCCCCATCCACATCGACCACACAAAAAAAAAAAAAACCGTACCCACTAGCTACTAATTATAATGCTAACTTGCAAAATTTCCCTGCATTTTAAAACAATGGAAAAATGGTGGTGGGATGATACTTAGAAGAATGGCTTCTTGTCAGTCTCCACTAACAAAAATAGGCAACACCAAGTCAGCTACTCCTCAGCATAGTTATGTCCGTCGCAGCCTTCTTGGGTTTCAGGAGGCACAAACAAACGTTATCACAATTATGGTGAAACTCTGAACACCTGCAAATAATTTTCAACGTAGTGGTTAATTGAAAAGCTCTGCGGCATACTTCTTGGAACAAGCCAGTTACCTGTTCCCATGCAAAGAGGAGTATATAGAACCATGGTGGATTTCCAGCTGATGAAGTAAAGGATTATTAAAGGAACGGGATGACCATGGGGATCATCGTTAATTCTCTGAAACAGAATCCGCCCTTTTCACCTGCCAAACACATGCCCACTTCTCCTCTCTGGGGATAATAAAAACTAACCAGCGAACTGACAGAGGGCCTGACCCCCCCATCCACATCGACCACACACACAAAAAAAAAACCGTACCCTCCAGCTACTAATTATAATGCTAACTTGCAAAATTTCCCTGCATTTTAAAACAATGCAAAAATGGTGGTGGGATCATACTTAGAAGAATGGCTTCTTGTCAGTCTCCACTAACAAAAATAGGCAACACCAAGTCAGCTACTCCTCAGCATAGTTATGTCCGTCGCAGCCTTCTTGGGTTTCAGGAGTGACATACAAACGTTATCAAAATTATGGTGAAACGCTGAAAACCTGCAAATAATTTTCAACGTACTGGTTAATTTGAAAACTCTCCAGCATAATTCTTGGAACAAGCCAGGTACCTGTGCCCACGCATAGAGGAGTATATAGAAACATGGTGGAATCCCAGCTGATGAAGCAAAGGATTCTTAAAGGAATGAGATGACCATGCGGATCCTGTTTAATTCTCTGAAACAGAATCCGCACTTTTCACCTGCCAAACACATGCCCACTACTCTTCTCTGGGGATAATAAAAACAAACCAGCGATCTGACAGAGGGCCTGAACACCCATCCTGACTGACCCCACAAAACAAAAAAGTACCCTCCAGCTACTAATTATAATGCCAATTTGCAAAATTTCCCTGCATTTTTAAACAATGGAGAAATGATGGTGGGATGATACTTAGAAGAATGGCTTCTTGTCAGTCTCCACTGACAAAAATAGGCAACACCAAGTCAGCTACGCCTCAGCATAGTTATGTCCGTAGCAGCCATATTTGCTTTCAGTAGGCACATACACACGTTATCACAATTATGGTGAAACGCTGAAAACCTGCAAAGGATTGTCAACATACTGGTTCATTGAAAAGCTCTGAAGCATACTTCTTGGAACTAGCCAGTTTCCTGTGCCCACGCATAGACAAGTATATAGAACCATGGTGGATTCCCAGCTCATGAAGCAAAGGATTCTTAAAGGAATGGGATTACCATGCGGATCCTGTTTAATTCTCTGAAACATATTCGCAGTTTACAGCTGCCATACTAATACGCACTTCTCCTCTCTGGGGATAATAAAAACCAACTGGGGAACTGAAAGAGGGCCTGACCAACACATCCACACCGACCCCACAGGAAAAAAAAAAAAAAAAAAACACCGTAGCCTCCAGCTACTAATTATAATGCTAACTTGCAAAATTTCCCTGCATTTTAAAACAATGGAAAAATGGTGGTGGGATGATACTTAGAAGAATGGCTTCTTGTCAGTCTCCCCTAACAAAAATAGGCAACACCAAGTCAGCTACGCCTCAGCATAGTTATGTCCGTCGCAGCCTTCTTGGGTTTCAGGAGGCACAAACAAAGGTTCTCACAATTATGGTGAAACGCTGAACACCTGCAAATAATTTTCAACGTAGTGGTTAATTAAAAAACTCTGCGGCATACTTCTTGGAACAAGGCAGTTACCTGTTCCCACGCAAAGAGGAGTATATAGAACCATGGTGGATTTCCAGCTGATGAAGTAAAGGATTATTAAAGGAACGGGATGACCATGGGGATCATCGTTAATTCTCTGAAACAGAATCCGCCCTTTTCACCTGCCAAACACATGCCAACTTCTCCTCTCTGGGGATAATAAAAACTAACCAGCGAACTGACAGAGGGCCTGACCCCCACCACCCACATCGACCACACACAAAAAAAAACCGTACCCTCCAGCTACTAATTATAATGCTAACTTGCAAAATTTCCCTGCATTTTAAAACAATGGAAAAATGGTGGTGGGATGATACTTAGAAGAATGGCTTCTTGTCAGTCTCCACTAACAAAAAAAAGGCAACACTAAGTCAGCTACTCCTCAGCATAGCTATGTCCATCACAGACTTCCTGGGTTTCAGGAGGCACAAACAAACGTTATCACAATTATGGTGAAACGCTGAACACCTGCAAATAATTTTCAACGTAGTGGTTAATTGAAAAGCTCTGCGGCATACTTCTTGGAACAAGGCAGTTACCTGTTCCCTCGCAAAGAGGAGTATATAGAACCATGGTGGATTTCCAGCTGATGAAGTAAAGGATTATTAAAGGAATGGGATGACCATGGGGATCATCGTTAATTCTCTGAAACAGAATCCGCCCTTTTCACCTGCCAAACACATGCCCACTTCTCCTCTCTGGGGATAATAAAAACTAACCAACGAACTGACAGAGGGCCTGACCCCCCGCATCCACATCGACCACACACACACAAAAAAACCGTACCCTCCAGCTACTAATTATAATGCTAACTTGCAAAATTTCCCTGCATTTTAAAACAATGGAAAAATGGTGGTGGGATCATACTTAGAAGAATGGCTTCTTGTCTGTCTCCACTAACAAAAATAGGCAACACCAAGTCAGCTACTCCTCAGCATAGTTATGTCCGTCGCAGCCTTCTTAGGTTTCAGGAGGGACATACAAACGTTATCAAAATTATGGTGAAACGCTGAAAACCTGCAAATAATTTTCAACGTACTGGTTAATTTGAAAACTCTCCAGCATAATTCTTGGAACAAGCCAGGTACCTGTGCCCACGCATAGAGGAGTATATAGAAACATGGTGGAATCCCAGCTGATGAAGCAAAGGATTCTTAAAGGAATGAGATGACCATGCGGATCCTGTTTAATTCTCTGAAACAGAATCCGCACTTTTCACCTGCCAAACACATGCCCACTACTCTTCTCTGGGGATAATAAAAACAAACCAGCGATCTGACAGAGGGCCTGAACACCCATCCTGACTGACCCCACAAAACAAAAAAGTACCCTCCAGCTACTAATTATAATGCCAATTTGCAAAATTTCCCTGCATTTTTAAACAATGGAGAAATGATGGTGGGATGATACTTAGAAGAATGGCTTCTTGTCAGTCTCCACTGACAAAAATAGGCAACACCAAGTCAGCTACGCCTCAGCATAGTTATGTCCGTAGCAGCCATATTTGCTTTCAGTAGGCACATACACACGTTATCACAATTATGGTGAAACGCTGAAAACCTGCAAAGGATTGTCAACATACTGGTTAATTGAAAAGCTCTGCGGCACACTTCTTGGAACTAGCCAGTTTCCTGTGCCCACGCATAGACAAGTATATAGAACCATGGTGGATTCCCAGCTCATGAAGCAAAGGATTCTTAAAGGAACGGGATTACCATACGGATCCTGTTTAATTCTCTGAAACAGATCGGCAGTTTTCACCTGCCATACTAATACCCACTTCTCCTCTCTGGGGATAACAAAAACCAACCGGGGAACTGACAGAGGGCCTGTCCAACACATTCACTCCGACCCCACAGAAAAAAAAAAAAAAAAAAAAAACACCGTAGCCTCCAGCTACTAATTATAATGCTAACTTGCAAAATTTTCCTGCATTTTTAAACAATGGAAAAATGATGGTGAGATGATACTTAGAAGAATGGCTTCTTGTCAGTCTCCACTAACCAAAATAGGCAAAACCAAGTCAGCTACGCCTCAGCATAGTTATGTCCGTCGCAGCCTTCTTGGGTTTCTGGAGGCACAAACAAACGTTATCACAATTATGGTGAAACGCTGAACACCTGCAAATAATTTTCAACGTACCGGTTAATTGAAAAGCTCTGCGGCATACTTCTTGGAACAAGCCACTTACCTGTTCCCACGCAAAGAGGAGTATAGAGAACCATGGTGGATTTCCAGCTGATGAAGTAAAGGATTATTAAAGGAACGGGATGACCATGGGGATCATCGTTAATTCTCTGAAACAGAATCCGCCCTTTTCACCTGCCACACACATGCCCACTTCTCCTCTCTGGGGATAATAAAAACTAACCAGCGAACTGACAGAGGGCCTGACCCCCAAACCCATCCACATCGACCACAGACAACAAAAAACCGTACCCTCCAGCTACTAATTATAATGCTAACTTGCAAAACTTCCCTGCATTTTAAAACAATGAAAAAATGGTGGTGGGATGATACTTAGAAGAATGGCTTCTTGTCAGTCTCCACTAACAAAAATAGGCAACACCAAGTCAGCTACTCCTCAGCATAGTTATGTCCGTCACAGCCTTCTTGGGTTTCAGGAGGCACAAACACACGTTATCACAATTATGGTGAAACGCTGAACACCTGCAAATAATTTTCAACGTACTGGTTAATTGAAAAGCTCTGCCGCATACTTCTTGGAACAAGCCAGTTACCTGTTCCCACGCAAACAGGAGTATATACAACCATGGTGGATTTCCAGCTGATGAAGTAAAGGATTATTAAAGGAACGGGATGACCATGGGGATCATCGTTAATTCTCTGAAACAGAATCCGCCCTTTTCACCTGCCAAACACATGCCCACTTCTCCTCTCTGGGGATAATAAAAACTAACCAGCGAACTGACAGAGGGCCTGACCCCCACCATCCACATCGACCACACAAAAAAAAAAACACCGTAGCCTACAGCTACTAATTATAATGCTAACTTGCAAAATTTCCCTGCATTTTAAAACACTGGAAAAATGGTGGTGGGATGATACTTAGAAGAATGGCTTCTTGTCAGTCTCCACTAACAAAAATAGGCAACACCAAGTCAGCTACTCCTCAGCATAGTTATGTCCGTCGCAGCCTTCTTGGGTTTCAGGAGGCACAAACAAACGTTATCACAATTATGGTGAAACGCTGAACACCTGCAAATAATTTCCAACGTAGTGGTTAATTGAAAAGCTCTGCGGCATACTTCTTGGAACAAGCCAGTTACCTGTACCCACGCAAAGAGGAGTATATAGAACCATGGTGGATTTCCAGCTGATGAAGAAAAGGATTAGTAAAGGAACGGGATGACCATGGGGATCATCGTTAATTCTCTGAAACAGAATCCGCCCTTTTCACCTGCCAAACACATGCCCACTTCTCCTCTCTGGGGATAATAAAAACTAACCAGCGAACTGACAGAGCGCCTGACCCCCCCATCCACATCGACCACACAAAAAAAAAAAACCGTACCCACTAGCTACTAATTATAATACTAACTTGCAAAATTTCCCTGCATTTTAAAACAATGGAAAAATGGTGGTGGGATGATACTTAGAAGAATGGCTTCTTGTCAGTCTCCACTAACAAAAATAGGCAACACCAAGTCAGCTACTCCTCAGCATAGTTATGTCCGTCGCAGCCTTCTTGGGTTTCAGGAGGCACAAACAAAGGTTATCACAATTATGGTGAAACGCTGAACACCTGCAAATAATTTTCAACGTAGTGGTTAATTGAAAAGCTCTGCGGCATACTTCTTGGAACAAGGCAGTTACCTGTTCCCACGCAAAGAGGAGTATATAGAACCATGGTGGATTTCCAGCTGATGAAGTAAAGGATTATTAAAGGAACGGGATGAACATGGGGATCATCGTTAATTCTCTGAAACAGAATCCGCCCTTTTCACCTGCCAAACACATGCCCACTTCTCCTCTCTGGGGATAATAAAAACTAACCAGCGAACTGACAGAGGGCCTGACCCCCCCATCCACATCGACCACACACACAAAAAGAAAACCGTACCCTCCAGCTACTAATTATAATGCTAACTTGCAAAATTTCCCTGCATTTTAAAACAATGGAAAAATGGCGGTGGGATCATACTTAGAAGAATGGCTTCTTGTCTGTCTCCACTAACAAAAATAGGCAACACCAAGTCAGCTACTCCTCAGCATAGTTATGTCCGTGGCAGCCTTCTTGGGTTTCAGGAGGGACATACAAACGTTATCAAAATTATGGTGAAACGCTGAACACCTGCAAATAATTTTCAACGTACTGGTTAATTTGAAAACCCTCCAGCATAATTCTTGGAACAAGCCAGGTACCTGTGCCCACGCATAGAGGAGTATATAGAAACATGGTGGAATCCCAGCTGATGAAGCAAAGGATTCTTAAAGGAATGAGATGACCATGCGGATCCTGTTTAATTCTCTGAAACAGAATCCGCACTTTTCACCTGCCAAAAACATGCCCACTACTCTTCTCTGGGGATAATAAAAACAAAGCAGCGATCTGACAGAGGGCCTGAACACCCATCCTGACCGACCCCACAAAACAAAAAAGTACCCTCCAGCTACTAATTATAATGCCACTTTGCAAAATTTCCCTGCATTTTTAAACAATGGAGAAATGATGGTGGGATGATACTTAGAAGAATGGCTTCTTGTCAGTCTCCACTGACAAAAATAGGCAACACCAAGTCAGCTACGCCTCAGCATAGTTATGTCCGTAGCAGCCATATTTGGTTTCAGTAGGCACATACACACGTTATCACAATTATGGTGAAACGCTGAAAACCTGCAAAGGATTGTCAACATACTGGTTAATTGAAAAGCTCTGAGGCATACTTCCTGGAACTAGCCAGTTTCCTGTGCCCACGCATAGGCAAGTATATAGAACCATGGTGGATTCCCAGCTCATGAAGCAAAGGATTCTTAAAGGAACGGGATTACCGTGCGGATCCTGTTTAATTCTCTGAAACAGATCCGCAGTTTTCACCTGCCATACTAATAACCACTTCTCATCTCTGGGGATAATAAAAACCAACCGGGGAACTGACAGAGGGCCTGACCAACACATCCACACCAACCCCACAGGAAAAAAAAAAAAAAAAACACCGTAGCCTCCAGCTACTAATTATAATGCTAACTTGCAAAATTTCCCTGCATTTTAAAACAATGGAAAAATGGTGGTGGGATGATACTTAGAGGAATGGCTTCTTGTCAGTCTCCACTAACAAAAATAGGCAACACCAAGTCAGCTACTCCTCAGTATAGTTATGTCCGTCGCAGCCTTCTTGGGTTTCAGGAGGCACAAACAAAGGTTCTCACAATTATGGTGATACGCTGAACACCTGCAAATAATTTTCAACGTACTGGTTAATTGAAAAGCTCTGCGGCATACTTCTTGGAACAAGGCAGTTACCTGTTCCCACGCAAAGAGGAGTATAGAGAACCATGGTGGATATCCAGCTGATGAAGTAAAGGATTATTAAAGGAACGGGATGACCATGGGGATCATCGTTAATTCTCTGAAACAGAATCCGCCCTTTTCACCTGCCAAACACCTGCCCACTTCTCCTCTCTGGGGATAATAAAAACTAACCAGCGAACTGACAGAGGGCCTGACCCCCCCATCCACATCGACCACACACAAAAAAAAAAAACGTACCCACTAGCTACTAATTATAATGCTAACTTGCAAAATTTCCCTGCATTTTAAAACACTGGAAAAATGGTGGTGGGATGATACTTAGAAGAATGGCTTCTTGTCAGTCTCCACTAACAAAAATAGGCAACACCAAGTCAGCTACTCCTCAGCATAGTTATGTCCGTCGCAGCCTTCTTGGGTTTCAGGAGGCACAAACAAACGTTATCACAATTTTGGTGAAACTCTGAACACCTGCAAATAATTTTCAACGTAGTGGTTAATTGAAAAGCTCTGCGGCATACTTCTTGGAACAAGGCAGTTACCTGTTCCCATGCAAAGAGGAGTATATAGAACCATGGTGGATTTCCAGCTGATGAAGTAAAGGATTATTAAAGGAACGGGATGACCATGGGGATCATCGTTAATTCTCTGAAACAGAATCCGCCCTTTTCACCTGCCAAACACATGCCCACTTCTCCTCTCTGGGGATAATAAAAACAAACCAGCGATCTGACAGAGGGCCTGAACACCCATCCTGACCGACCCCACAAAACAAAAAAGTACCCTCCAGCTACTAATTATAATGCCAATTTGCAAAATTTCCCTGCATTTTTAAACAATGGAGAAATGATGGTGGGATGATACTTAGAAGAATGGCTTCTTGTCAGTCTCCACTGACAAAAATAGGCAACACCAAGTCAGCTACGCCTCAGCATAGTTATGTCCGTAGCAGCCATATTTGGTTTCAGTAGGCACATACAAACGTTATCACAATTATGGTGAAACGCTGAAAACCTGCAAAGGATTGTCAACATACTGGTTAATTGAAAAGCTCTGCGGAATACTTCTTGGAACAAGGCAGTTACCTGTGCCCACGCAAAGAGGAGTATAGAGAACCATGGTGGATATCCAGCTGATGAAGTAAAGGATTATTAAAGGAACGGGATGACCATGGGGATCATCGTTAATTCTCTGAAACAGAATCCGCCCTTTTCACCTGCCAAACACCTGCCCACTTCTCCTCTCTGGGGATAATAAAAACTAACCAGCGAACTGACAGAGGGCCTCACCCCCCCATCCACAGAGACCACACACACAAAAAAAAAACCGTACCCTCCAGCTACTAATTATAATGCTAACTTGCAAAATTTCCCTGCATTTTAAAACAATGGAAAAATGGTGGTGGGATGATACTTAGAAGAATGGCTTCTTGTCAGTCTCCACTAACAAAAATAGGCAACACCAAGTCAGCTATCCTCAGCATAGGAATGTCGATCGCAGCCTTCTTGGGTTTCAGGAGGCACAAACAAACGTTATCACAATTATGGTGAAACGCTGAACACCTGCAAATAATTTTCAACGTAGTGGTTAATTGAAAAGCTCTGCGGCATACTTCTTGGAACAAGCCAGTTACCTGTTCTCACGCAAAGAGGAGTATATAGAACCATGGTGGATTTCCAGCTGATGAAGTAAAGGATTATTAACGGAACGGGATGACCATGGGGATTATCGTTAATTCTCTGAAACAGAATCCGCCCTTTTCACCTGCCAAACACATGCCCACTTCTCCTCTCTGGGGATAATAAAAACTAACCAGCGAACTGACAGAGGGCCTGACCCCCCCATCCACATCGACCACACAAAAAAAAAAAAACCGTACCCTCCAGCTACTAATTATAATGCTAACTTGCAAAATTTCCCTGCATTTTAAAACAATGGAAAAATGGTGGTGGGATCATACTTAGAAGAATGGCTTCTTGTCAGTCTCCACTAACAAAAATAGGCAACACCAAGTCAGCTACTCCTCAGCATAGTTATGTCCGTCGCAGTCTTCTTGGGTTTCAGGAGGCACAAATACACGTTATCACAAGTATGGTGAAACGCTGAACACCTGCAAATAATTTTCAACGTAGTGGTTAATTGAAAAGCTCTGCGGCATACTTCTTGGAACAAGCCAGTTACCTGTTCCCACGGAAACAGGAGTATATAGAACCATGGTGGATTTCCAGCTGATGAAGTAAAGGATTATTAAAGGAATGGGATGACCATGGGGATCATCGTTAATTCTCTGAAACAGAATCCGCCCTTTTCACCTGCCAAACACATGCCCACTTCTCCTCTCTGGGGATAATAAAAACTAACCAGTGAACTGACAGAGGGCCTGACCCCCCCATCCACATCGACCACACACAAAAAAATAAAAACCGTACCCTCCAGCTACTAATTATAATGCTAACTTGCAAAATTTCCCTGCATTTTAAAACACTGGAAAAATGGTGGTGGGATGATACTTAGAAGAATAGCTTCTTGTCAGTCTCCACTAACAAAAATAGGCAACACCAAGTCAGCTACTCCTCAGCATAGTTATGTCCGTCGCAGCCTTCTTGGGTTTCAGGAGGCACAAATACACGTTATCACAATTATGGTGAAACGCTGAACACCTGCAAATAATTTTCAACGTAGTGGTTAATTGAAAAGCTCTGCGGCATACTTCTTGGAACAAGCCAGTTACCTGTTTCCATGCAAAGAGGAGTATATAGAACCATGGTGGATTTCCAGCTGATGAAGTAAAGGATTATTAAAGGAACGGGATGACCATGGGGATCATCGTTAATTCTCTGAAACAGAATCCGCCCTTTTCACCTGCCAAACACATGCCCACTTCTCCTCTCTGGGGATAATAAAAACTAACCAGCGAACTGACAGAGGGCCTGACCCCCCCATCCACATCGACCACACACAAAAAAAAAAAACCATACCCTCCAGCTACTAATTATAATGCTAACTTGCAAAATTTCCCTGCATTTTAAAACAATGGAAAAATGGTGGTGGGATCATACTTAGAAGAATGGCTTCTTGTCTGTCTCCACTAACAAAAATAGGCAACACCAAGTCAGCTACTCCTCAGCATAGTTATGTCCGTCGCAGCCTTCTTGGGTTTCAGGAGGGACATACAAACGTTATCAAAATTATGGTGAAACGCTGAAAACTTTCAAATAATTTTCAACGTACTGGTTAATTTGAAAACCCTCCAGCATAATTCTTGGAACAAGCCAGGTACCTGTGCCCACGCATAGAGGAGTATATAGAAACATGGTGGAATCCCAGCTGATGAAGCAAAGGATTCTTAAAGGAATGAGATGACCATGCGGATCCTGTTTAATTCTCTGAAACAGAATCCGCACTTTTCACCTGCCAAAAACATGCCCACTACTCTTCTCTGGGGATAATAAAAACAAAGCAGCGATCTGACAGAGGGCCTGAACACCCATCCTGACCGACCCCACAAAACAAAAAAGTACCCTCCAGCTACTAATTATAATGCCACTTTGCAAAATTTCCCTGCATTTTTAAACAATGGAGAAATGATGGTGGGATGATACTTAGAAGAATGGCTTCTTGTCAGTCTCCACTGACAAAAATAGGCAACACCAAGTCAGCTACGCCTCAGCATAGTTATGTCCGTAGCAGCCATATTTGGTTTCAGTAGGCACATACACACGTTATCACAATTATGGTGAAACGCTGAAAACCTGCAAAGGATTGTCAACATACTGGTTAATTGAAAAGCTCTGAGGCATACTTCTTGGAACTAGCCAGTTTCCTGTGCCCACGCATAGACAAGTACATAGAACCAGGGTGGATTCCCAGCTCATGAAGCAAAGGATTCTTAAAGGAACGGGATTACCATGCGGATCCTGTTTAATTCTCTGAAACAGATCCGCAGTTTTCACCTGCCATACTAATAACCACTTCTCCTCTCTGGGGATAACAAAAACCAACCGGGGAACTGACAGAGGGCCTGACCAACACATCCACACCGACCCCACAGGAAAAAAAAAAAAAAAAAACACCGTAGCCTCCAGCTACTAATTATAATGCTAACTTGCAAAATTTTCCTGCATTTTTAAACAATGGAAAAATGATGGTGAGATGATACTTACAAGAATGGATTCTTGTCAGTCTCCACTAACAAAAATAGGCAAAACCAAGTCAGCTATGCCTCAGCATATTTATGTCCGTCGCAGCCTTCTTGGGTTTCAGGAGGCACAAACACACGTTATCACAATTATGGTGAAACGCTGAACACCTGCATATAATTTTCAACGTACTGGTTAATTGAAAAGCTCTGCGGCATACTTCTTGGAACAAGGCAGTTACCTGTTCCCACGCAAACCGGAGTATATAGAACCATGGTGGATTTCCAGCTGATGAAGTAAAGGATTATTAAAGGAACGGGATGACCATGGGGATCATCGTTAATTCTCTGAAACAGAATCCGCCCTTTTCACCTGCCAAACACATGCCCACTTCTCCTCTCTGGGGATAATAAAAACTAACCAGCGAACTGACAGTGGGCCTGATCCCCACCATCCACATCGACCACACACAAAAAAAAAACCGTACCCTCCAGCTACTAATTATAATGCTAACTTGCAAAATTTCCCTGCATTTTAAAACAATGGAAAAATGGTGGTGGGATGATACTTAGAAGAATAGCTTCTTGTCAGTCTCCACTAACAAAAATAGGCAACACCAAGTCAGCTACTCCTCAGCATAGTTATGTCCGTCGCAGCCTTCTTGGGTTTCAGGAGGCACAAACAAAGGTTCTCACAATTATGGTGAAACGCTGAACACCTGCAAATAATTTTCAACGTAGTGGTTAATTGAAAAGCTCTGCGGCATACTTCTTGGAACACGGCAGTTACCTGTTCCCATGCAAAGAGGAGTATTGAGAACCATGGTGGATTTCCAGCTGATGAAGTAAAGGATTACTAAAGGAAAGGGATGACCATGGGGATCATCGTTAATTCTCTGAAACAGAATCCGCCCTTTTCACCTGCCAAACACATGCCCACTTCTCCTCTCTGGGGATAATAAAAACTAACCAGCGAACTGACAGAGGGCCTGACCCCCCCCCCATCCACATCGACCACACACAAAAAAAAAAAAACCGTAGCCTCCAGCTACTAATTATAATGCTAAATTGCAAAATTTCCCTGCATTTAAAAACAATGGAAAAATGGTGGTTGGATGATACTTAGAAGAATGGCTTCTTGTCAGTCTCCACTAGCAAAAATAGGCAAAACCAAGTCAGCTACTCCTCAGCATAGTTATGACCGTCGCAGCCTTCTTGGGTTTCAGGAGGCAAAAACAAACGTCATCACAATTATGGTGAAACGCTGAACACCTGCAAATAATTTTCAATGTAGTGGTTAATTGAAAAACTCTGTGGCATACTTCTTGGAACAAGCCAGTTACCTGTTCCCACGCAAAGAAGAGTATATAGAACCATGGTGGATTTCCAGCTGATGAAGTAAAGGATTATTAAAGGAACGGGATGACCATGGGGATCATCGTTAATTCTCTGAAACAGAATCCGCCCTTTTCACCTGCCAAACAGATGACCACTTCTCCTCTCTGGGGATAATAAAAACTAACCAGCGAACTGACAGAGGGCCTGACCACCCCTCCATCTACATCGACCCCACACAAAAAAAAAAAACCGTACCCTCCAGCTACTAATTATAATGCTAACTTGGAATATTTCCCTGCATTTTAAATCAATGGAAAATGGTGGTGGGATCATACTTAGAAGAATGGCTTCTTGTCAGTCTCCAGAAACAAAAATAGGCAACACCAAGTCAGCTACTCCTCAGCATAGTTATGTCCGTCACAGCCTTCTTGGGTTTCAGGAGGGACATACAAACGTTATCAAAATTATGGTGAAACGCTGAAAACCTGCAAATAATTTTCAACTACTGGTTAATTTGAAAACTCTCCAGCATACTTCTTGGAACAAGCCAGGTACCTGTGCCCACGCATAGAGGAGTATATAGAAACATGGTGGAATCTCAGCTGATGAAGCAAAGGATTCTTAAAGGAATGAGATGACCATGGGGATCCTGTTTAATTCTCCGAAACAGAATCCGCACTTTTCACCTGCCAAACACATGCCCACTACTCTTCTCTGGGGATATTAAAAACAAACCAGCGATCTGACAGAGGGCCTGAACACCCATCCTGACCGACCCCACAAAACAAAAAAGTACCCTCCAGCTACTAATTATAATGCCAATTTGCAAAATTTCCCTGCATTTTTAAACAATGGAGAAATGATGGTGGGATGATACTTAGAAGAATGGCTTCTTGTCAGTCTCCACTGACAAAAATAGGCAACACCAAGTCAGCTACGCCTGAGCATAGTTATGTCCGTAGCAGCCATATTTGGTTTCAGTAGGCACATACACACGTTATCACAATTATGGTGAAACGCTGAAAACCTGCAAAGGATTGTCAACATACTGGTTAATTGAAAAGCTCTGAGGCATACTTCTTGGAAGAAGGCAGTTACCTATTCCCACGCAAAGAGGAGTATATAGAACCATGGTGGATTCCCAGCTCATGAAGCAAAGGATTCTTAAAGGAACGGGATTACCATGCGGATCCTGTTTAATTCTCTGAAACAGATCCGCAGTTTTCACCTGCCATACTAATACCCACTTCTCCTCTTTGGGGATAACAAAAACCAACCGGGGAACTGACAGAGGGCCTGACCAACACATCCACACCGACCCCACAGGAAAAAAAAAAAAAAAATACACCGTAGCCTCCAGCTACTAATTATAATGCTGACTTGCAAAATTTTCCTGCATTTTTAAACAATGGAAAAATGATGGTGAGATGATACTTACAAGAATGGATTCTTGTCAGTCTCCACTAACAAAAATAGGCAAAACCAAGTCAGCTACTCCTCAGCATATTTAGGTCCGTCGCAGCCTTCTTGGGTTTCAGGAGGCACAAACACACGTTATCACAATTATGGTGAAACGCTGAACAGCTGCAAATAATTTTCAACGTAGTGGTTAATTGAAAAGCTCTGCGGCATACTTCTTGGAACAAGCCAGTTACCTGTTCCCACGCAAACAGGAGTATATAGAACCATGGTGGATTTCCAGCTGATGAAGTAAAGGATTATTAAAGGAACGGGATGACCATGGGGATCATCGTTAATTCTCTGAAACAGAATCCGCCCTTTTCACCTGCCAAACACTTGCCCACTTCTCCTCTCTGGGGATAATAATAACTAACCAGCGAACTGACAGAGGGCCTGACCCCCACCATCCACATGGACCACACACAAAAAAAAAAAACGTACCTCCAGCTACTAATTATAATGCTAACTTGCAAAATTTCCCTGCATTTTAAAACAATGGAAAAATGGTGGTGGGATGATACTTAGAAGAATGGCTTCTTGTCAGTCTCCACTAACAAAAATAGGCAACACCAAGTCAGCTACTCCTCAGCATAGTTATGTCCGTCGCAGCCTTCTTGGGTTTCAGGAGGCACAAACAAAGGTTCTCACAATTATGGTGAAACGCCGAACACCGGCAAATAATTTTCAACGTAGTGATTAATTGAAAAGTTCTGCGGCATACTTCTTGGAACAAGGCAGTTACCTGTTCCCACGCAAAGAGGAGTATAGAGAACCATGGTGGATTTCCAGCTGATGAAGTAAAGGATTATTAAAGGAACGGGATGACCATGGGGATCATCGTTAATTCTCTGAAACAGAATCCGCCCTTTTCACCCGCCAAACACATGCCCACTTCTCCTCTCTGGGGATAATAAAAACTAACCAGCGAACTGACAGAGGGACTGACCCCCCCCATCCATATCGACCACACACACAAAAAAATCCATACCCTCCAGCTACTAATTATAATGCTAACTTGCAAAATTTCCCTGCATTTTGAAACAATGGAAAAATGGTGGTGGGATGATACTTAGAAGAATGGCTTCTTGTCAGTCTCCACTAACAAAAATAGGCAACACCAAGTTAGCTACTCCTCAGCATAGTTATGTCCGTCGCAGCCTTCTTGGGTTTCAGGAGGCACAAACACACGTTATCACAATTATGGTGAAACTATGACACCTGCAAATAATTTTCAACGTACTGCTTAATTGAAAAGCTCTGCGGCATACTTCTTGGAACAAGCCAGTTACCTGTTCCCACGCAAACAGGAGTATATAGAACCATGGTGGATTTCCAGCTGATGAAGTAAAGGATTATTAAAGGAACGGGATGACCATGGGGATCATCGTTAATTCTCTGAAACAGAATCCGCCCTTTTCACCTGCCAAACACATGTCCACTTCTCCTCTCTGGGGATAATAAAAACTAACCAGCGAACTGACAGAGGGCCTGACCCCCCCCATCCACATCGACCACACACAAAAAAAAAACCGTACCCTCCAGCTACTAATTATAATGCTAACTTGCAAAATTTCCCTGCATTTTAAAACAATGGAAAAATGGTGGTGGGATGATACTTAGAAGAATGGCTTCTTGTCAGTCTCCACTAACAAAAATAGGCAACACCAAGTCAGCTACTCCTCAGCATAGTTATGTCCGTCGCAGCCTTCTTGGGTTTCAGGAGGCACAAACACACGTTATCCCAATTATGGTGAAACGCTGAACACCTGCAAATAATTTTCAACGTAGTGGTTAATTGAAAAGTTCTGCGGCATACTTCTTGGAACAAGCCAGTTACCTGTTCCCACGCAAACAGGAGTATATAGAACCATGGTGGATTTCCAGCTGATGAAGTAAAGGATTATTAAAGGAACGGGATGACCATGGGGATCATCGTTAATTCTCTGAAACAGAATCCGCCCTTTTCACCTGCCAAACACATGCCAATTCTCCTCTCTGGGGATAATAAAAACTAACCAGTGAACTGACAGAGGGCCTGACCCCCCCATCCACATCGACCACACACAAAAAAAAAAAAAAACCGTACCCTCCAGCTACTAATTATAATGCTAACTTGCAAAATTTCCCTGCATTTTAAAACAATGGAAAAATGGTGGTGGGATGATACTTAGAAGAATGGCTTCTTGTGAGTCTCCACTAACAAAAATAGGCAACACCAAGTCAGCTACTCCTCAGCATAGTTATGTCCGTCGCAGCCTTCTTGGGTTTCAGGAGGCACAAACACACGTTATCACACTTATGGTGAAACGCTGAACACCTGCAAATAATTTTCAACGTAGTGGTTAATTGAAAAGCTCTGCGGCATACTTCTTGGAACAAGCCAGTTACTCGTTCCCACGCAATGAGGAGTATATAGAACCATGGTGGATTTCCAGCTGATGAAGTAAAGGATTATTAAAGGAACGGGATGACCATGGGGATCATAGTTAATTCTCTGAAACAGAATCCGCCCTTTTCACCTGCCAAACACATGCCCACTTCTCCTCTCTGGGGATAATAAAAACTAACCAGCGAACTCACAGAGGGCCTGACCCCCCGATCCACATCGACCACACACACACAAAAAAAAACCGTACCCTCCAGCTACTAATTATAATGCTAACTTGCAAAATTTCCCTGCATTTTAAAACAATGGAAAAATGGTGGTGGGATCATACTTAGAAGAATGGCTTCTTGTCTCTCTCCACTAACAAAAATAGGCAACACCAAGTCAGCTACTCCTCAGCATAGTTATATCCGTCGCAGCCTTCTTGGGTTTCAGGAGGGACATACAAACGTTATCAAAATTCTGGTGAAACGCTGAAAACCTGCAAATAATTTTCAACGTACTGGTTAATTTGAAAACTCTCCAGCATAATTCTTGGAACAAGCCATGTAACTGTGCCCACGCATAGAGGAGTATATAGAAACATGGTGGAATCCCAGCTGATGAAGCAAAGGATTCTTAAAGGAATGAGATGACCATGCGGATCCAGTTTAATTCTCTGAAACAGAATCCGCACTTTTCACCTGCCAAACACATGCCCACTACTCTTCTCTGGGGATAATAAAAACAAACCAGCGATCTGACAGAGGGCCTGAACACCCATCCTGACCGACCCCACAAAACAAAAAAGTACCCTCCAGCTACTAATTATAATGCCAATTTGCAAAATTTCCCTGCATTTTTAAACAATGGAGAAAGGATGGTGGGATGATACTTAGAAGAATGGCTTCTTGTCAGTCTCCACTGACAAAAATAGGCAACACCAAGTCAGCTACGCCTCAGCATAGTTATGTCCGTCGCAGCCTTCTTGGGTTTCAGGAGGCACATACACACGTTATCACAATTATGGTGAAATGCTGAAAACCTGCAAAGGATTGTCAACATACTGGTTAATTGAAAAGCTCTGCGGCATACTTCTTGGAACTAGCCAGTTTCCTGTGCCCACGCATAGACAAGTATATAGGACCATGGTGGATTCCCAGTTCATGAAGCAAAGGATACTTAAAGGAACGGGATTACCATGCGGATCCTGTTTAATTCTCTGAAACAGATCCGCAGTTTTCACCTGCCATACTAATACCCACTTCTCCTCTCTGGGGATAATAAAAACCAACCGGGGAACTGACAGAGGGCCTGACCAACACATCCACACCGACCCCACAGGAAAAAAAAAAAAAACACCTTAGCCTCCAGCTACTAATTATAATGCTAACTTGCAAAATTTTCCTGCATTTTTAAACAATGGAAAAATTATGGTGAGATCATACTTACAAGAATGTATTCATGTCAGTCTCCACTAACAAAAATAGGCAAAACCAAGTCAGCTACGCCTCAGCATAGTTATGTCCGTCGCAGCCTTCTTGGGTTTCAGGAGGCACAACAAACGTTATCAAAATTATGGTGAAAAGCTGAACACCTGCAAATAATTTTCAACGTACTGGTTAATTGAAAAGCTCTGCGGCATACTTCTTGGAACAAGCCAGTTACCTGTTCCCACGCAAAGAGGAGTATATAGAACCATGGTGGATTTCCAGCTGATGAAGTAAAGGATTATTAAAGAAACGCGATGACCATGGGGATCATCGTTAATTCTCTGAAACAGAATCCGCCCTTTTCACCTGCCAAACACATGCCCACTTCTCCTCTCTGGGGATAATAAAAACTAACCAGCAAACTGACAGAGGGCCTGACCCCCACCATCCACATCGACCACACAAAAAAAAAAAAAAACCGTACCCTCCAGCTACTAATTATAATGCTAACTTGCAAAATTTCCCTGCATTTTAAAACAATGGAAAAATGGTGGTGGGATCATACTTAGAAGAATGGCTTCTTGTCAGTCTCCACTAACAAAAATAGGCAACACCAAGTAGCTACTCCTCAGCATAGTTATGTCCGTCGCAGCCTTCTTGGGTTTCAGGAGGCACAAACAAAGGTTCTCACAATTATGGTGAAACGCTGAACACCTGCAAATAATTTTCAACGTAGTGGTTAATTGAAAAGCTCTGCGGCATACTTCTTGGAACAAGGCAGTTACCTGTTCCCACGCAAAGAGGAGTATAGAGAACCATGGTGGATTTCCAGCTGATGAAGTAAAGGATTATTAAAGGAAGGGCATGACCATGGGGATCATCGTTAATTCTCTGAAAGAGAATCCGCCCTTTTCACCTGCCAAACACATGCCCACTTCTCCTCTCTGGGGATAATAAAAACTAACCAGCGAACTAACAGAGGGCCTGACCCCCCCATCCACATCGACCACACACACAAAAAAAAACCTTACCCTCCAGCTACTAATTATAATGCTAACTTGCAAAATTTCCCTGCATTTTAAAACAATGGAAAAATGGTGGTGGGATGATACTTAGAAGAATGGCTTCTTGTCAGTCTCCACTGACAAAAATAGGCAACACCAAGTCAGCTACGCCTCAGCATAGTTATGTCCGTAGCAGCCATATTTGGTTTCAGTAGGCACATACACACGTTATCACAATTATGGTGAAACGCTGAAAACCTGCAAAGGATTGTCAACATACTGGTTAATTGAAAAGCTCTGCGGCATACTTCTTGGAACTAGCCAGTTTCCTATGCCCACGCACAGACAAGTATATAGAACCATGGTGGATTCCCAGCTCATGAAGCAAAGGATTCTTAAAGGAACGGGATTACCATGCGGATCCTGTTTAATTCTCTGAAACAGATCCGCAGTTTTCACCTGCCATACTAATACCCACTTCTCCTCTCTGGGGATAACAAAAACCAACCGGGGAACTGACAGAGGGCCTGACCAACACATCCACACCGACCCCACAGGAAAAAAAAAAAAAAAAACACCGTAGCCTCCAGCTACTAATTATAATGCTAACTTGCAAAATTTTCCTGCATTTTTAAACAATGGAAAACTGATGGTGAGATGATACTTAGAAGAATGGCTTCTTGTCAGTCTCCACTAACAAAAATAGGCAAAACCAAGTCAGCTACTCCTCAGCATAGTTAGGTCCGTCGCAGCCTTCTTGGGTTTCAGGAGGCACAAACAAAGGTTCTCACAATTATGGTGAAACGCTGAACACCTGCAAATAATTTTCAACGTAGTGGTTAATTGAAAAGCTCTGCGGCATACTTCTTGGAACAAGCCAGTTACCTGTTCCCACGCAAACAGGAGTATATAGAACCATGGTGGATTTCCAGCTGATGAAGTAAAGGATTATTAAAGGAACGGGATGACCATGGGGATCATCGTTAATTCTCTGAAACAGAATCCGCCCTTTTCACCTGCCAAACACTTGCCCACTTCTCCTCTCTGGGGATAATAATAACTAACCAGCGAACTGACAGAGGGCCTGACCCCCACCATCCACATGGACCACACAAAAAAAAAAAAACCGTACCCTCCAGCTACTAATTATAATGCTAACTTGCAAAATTTCCCTGCATTTTAAAACAATGGAAAAATGGTGGTGGGATGATACTTAGAAGAATGGCTTCTTGTCAGTCTCCACTAACAAAAATAGGCAACACCAAGTCAGCTACTCCTCAGCATAGTTATGTCCGTCGCAGCCTTCTTGGGTTTCAGGAGGCACAAACACACGTTATCACAATTATGGTGAAACTATGACACCTGCAAATAATTTTCAACGTACTGCTTAATTGAAAAGCTCTGCGGGATACTTCTTGGAACAAGCCAGTTACCTGTTCCCACGCAAACAGGAGTATATAGAACCATGGTGGATTTCCAGCGGATGAAGTAAAGGATTATTAAAGGAACGGGATGACCATGGGGATCATCGTTAATTCTCTGAAACAGAATCCGCCCTTTTCACCTGCCAAACACATGTCCACTTCTCCTCTCTGGGGATAATAAAAATTAACCAGCGAACTGACAGAGGGCCTGACCCCCACCATCCACATCGACCACACACAAAAAAAAAACCGTACCCTCCAGCTACTAATTATAATGCTAACTTGCAAAATTTCCCTGCATTTTAAAACAATGGAAAAATGGTGGTGGGATGATACTTAGAAGAATGGCTTCTTGTCAGTCTCCACTAACAAAAATAGGCAACACCAAGTCAGCTACTCCTCAGCATAGTTATGTCCGTCGCAGCCTTCTTGGGTTTCAGGAGGCACAAACACACGTTATCACAATTATGGTGAAACTATGACACCTGCAAATAATTTTCAACGTACTGCTTAATTGAAAAGCTCTGCGGGATACTTCTTGGAACAAGCCAGTTACCTGTTCCCACGCAAACAGGAGTATATAGAACCATGGTGGATTTCCAGCTGATGAAGTAAAGGATTATTAAAGGAACGGGATGACCATGGGGATCATCGTTAATTCTCTGAAACAGAATCCGCCCTTTTCACCTGCCAAACACATGTCCACTTCTCCTCTCTGGGGATAATAAAAATTAACCAGCGAACTGACAGAGGGCCTGACCCCCACCATCCACATCGACCACACACAAAAAAAAAACCGTACCCTCCAGCTACTAATTATAATGCTAACTTGCAAAATTTCCCTGCATTTTAAAACAATGGAAAAATGGTGGTGGGATGATACTTAGAAGAATGGCTTCTTGTCAGTCTCCACTAACAAAAATAGGCAACACCAAGTCAGCTACTCCTCAGCATAGTTATGTCCGTCGCAGCCTTCTTGGGTTTCAGGAGGCACAAACACACGTTATCAAAATTATGGTGAAACGCTGAACACCTGCAAATAATTTTCAACGTAGTGGTTAATTGAAAAGCTCTGCGGCATACTTCTTGGAACAAGCCAGTTACCTGTTCCCACGCAAACAGGAGTATATAGAACCATGGTGGATTTCCAGCTGATGAAGTAAAGGATTATTAAAGGAACGGGATGACCATGGGGATCATCGTTAATTCTCTGAAACAGAATCCGCCCTTTTCACCTGCCAAACACATGCCCACTTCTCCTCTCTGGGGATAATAAAAACTAACCAGCGAACTGACAGAGGGCCTGACCCCCCGATCCACATCGACCACACACACAAAAAAAAAAAACCGTACCCTCCAGCTACTAATTATAATGCTAACTTGCAAAATTTCCCTGCATTTTAAAACAATGGAAAAATGGTGGTGGGATGATACTTAGAAGAATGGCTTCTTGTGAGTCTCCACTAACAAAAATAGGCAACACCAAGTCAGCTACTCCTCAGCATAGTTATGTCCGTTGCAGCCTTCTTGGGTTTCAGGAGGGACATGCAAACGTTATCAAAATTATGGTGAAACGCTGAACACCTGCAAATAATTTTCAACGTACTGGTTAATTTGAAAACTCTCCAGCATAATTCTTGAAACAAGCCAGGTACCTGTGCCCACGCATAGAGGAGTATATAGAAACATGGTGGAATCCCAGCTGATGAAGCAAAGGATTCTTAAAGGAATGAGATGACCATGCGGATCCTGTTTAATTCTCTGAAACAGAATCCGCACTTTTCACCTGCCAAACACATGCCCACTACTCTTTTCTGGGGATAATAAAAACAAACCAGCGATCTGACAGAGGGCCTGAACACCCATCCTGACCGACCCCACAAAACAAAAAAGTACCCTCCAGCTACTAATTATAATGCCAATTTGAAAAATTTCCCTGCATTTTTAAACAATGGAGAAATGATGGTGGGATGATACTTAGAAGAATGGCTTCTTGTCAGTCTCCACTGACAAAAATAGGCAACACCAAGTCAGCTACGCCTCAGCATAGTTATGTCCGTAGCAGCCATATTTGGTTTCAGTAGGCACATACACACGTTATCACAATTATGGTGAAACGCTGAAAACCTGCAAAGGATTGTCAACATACTGGTTAATTGAAAAGCTCTGAGGCATACTTCTTGGAACTAGCCAGTTTCCTGTGCCCACGCATAGACAAGTATATAGAACCATGGTGAATTCCCAGCTCATGAAGCAAAGGATTCTTAAAGGAACGGGATTACCATGCGGATCCTGTTTAATTCTCTGAAACAGATCCGCAGTTTTGACCTGCCATACTAATACCCACTTCTCCTCTCTGGGGATAATAAAAACCAACCGGGGAACTGACAGAGGACCTGACCAACACATCCACACCGACCCCACAGGAAAAAAAAAAAAAAACACCGTACCCTCCAGCTACTAATTATAATGCTAACTTGCAAAATTTCCCTGCATTTTAAAACAATGGAAAAATGGTGGTCGGATGCTATTTAGAAGAATGGCTTCTTGTCAGTCTCCACTAACAAAAATAGGCAAAACCAAGTCAGCTACTCCTCAGCATAGTTATGTCCGTCGCAGCCTTCTTGGGTTTCAGGAGGCACAAACACACGTTATCACAATTATGGTGAAACGCTGAACACCTGCAAATAATTTTCAACGTACTGGTTAATTTGAAAACTCTCCACCATAATTCTTGGAACAAGCCAGGTACCTGTGCCCACGCATAGAGGAGTATATAGAAACATGGTGGAATCCCAGCTGATGAAGCAAAGGATTCTTAAAGGAATGAGATGACCATGCGGATCCTGTTTAATTCTCTGAAACAGAATCCGCACTTTTCACCTGCCAAACACATGCCCACTACTCTTCTCTGGGGATAATGAAAACAAACCAGCGATCTCACAGAGGGCCTGAACACCCATCCTGACCGACCCCACAAAACAAAAAAGTACCCTCCAGCTACTAATTATAATGCCAATTTGCAAAATTTCCCTGCATTTTTAAACAATGGAGAAATGATGGTGGGATGATACTTAGAAGAATGGCTTCTTGTCAGTCTCCACTGACAAAAATAGGCAACACCAAGTCAGCTACGCCTCAGCATAGTTATGTCCGTAGCAGCCATATTTGGTTTCAGTAGGCTCATACACACGTTATCACAATTATGGTGAAACGCTGAAAACCTGCAAAGGATTGTCAACATACTGGTTAATTGAAAAGCTCTGAGGCATACTTCTTGGAACTAGCCAGTTTCCTGTGCCCACGCATAGAGAAGTATATAGAACCATGGTGGATACCCAGCTCATGAAGCAAAGGATTCTTAAAGGAACGGGATTACCATGCGGATCCTGTTTAATTCTCTGAAACAGATCCACAGTTTTCACCTGCCATACTAATACCCACTTCTCCTTTTATTATCAGGGGATAATAAAAACCAACCGGGGAACTGACAGAGGGCCTGACCAACACATCCACACCGACCCCACAGGAAAAAAAAAAAACAAAACACCGTAGCCTCCAGCTACTAATTATAATGCTAACTTGCAAAATTTCCCTGCATTTTAAAACAATGGAAAAATGGTGGTGGGATCATACTTAGAAGAATGGCTTCTTGTCTGTCTCCACTAACAAAAATAGGCAACACCAAGACAGCTACTCCTCAGCATAGTTATGTCCGTCGCAGCCTTCTTGGGTTTCAGGAGGGACATACAAACGTTATCAAAATTATGGTGAAACGCTGAAAACCTGCAAATAATTTTCAACGTACTGGTTAATTTGAAAACTCTCCAGCATACTTCTTGGAACAAGCCAGGTACCTGTGCCCACGAATAGAGGAGTATATAGAAACATGGTGGAATCCCAGCTGATGAAGCAAAGGATTCTTAAAGGAATGAGATGACCATGCGGATCCTGTTTAATTCTCTGAAACAGAATCCGCACTTTTCACCTGCCAAACACATGCCCACTACTCTTCTCTGGGGATAATAAAAACAAACCAGCGATCTCACAGAGGGCCTGAACACCCATTCTGACCGATCCCACAAAACAATAAAGTACCCTCCAGCTACTAATTATAATGCCAATTTGCAAAATTTCCCTGCATTTTTAAACAATGGAGAAATGATGGTGGGATGATACTTAGAAGAATGGGTTCTTGTCAGTCTCCACTGACAAAAATAGGCAACACCAAGTCAGCTACGCCTCAGCATAGTTATGTCCGTAGCAGCCATATTTGGTTTCAGTAGGCTCATACACACGTTATCACAATTATGGTGAAACGCTGAAAACCTGCAAAGGATTGTCAACATACTGGTTAATTGAAAAGCTCTGAGGCATACTTCTTGGAACTAGCCAGTTTCCTGTGCCCACGCATAGAGAAGTATATAGAACCATGGTGGATTCCCAGCTCATGAAGCAAAGGATTCTTAAAGGAACGGGATTACCATGCGGATCCTGTTTAATTCTCTGAAACAGATCCGCAGTTTTCAACTGCCATACTAATACCCACTTCTCCTCTCTGGGGATAATATAAACCAACCGGGGAACTGACAGAGGGCCTGACCAACACATCCACACCGACTCCACAGGAAAAAAAAAAAAAAAACAACGTAGCCTCCAGCTACTAATTATAATGCTAACTTGCAAAATTTTCCTGCATTTTTAAACAATGGAAAAATGATGGTGAGATGATACTTAAAACAATGGATTCCTGTCAGTCTCCACTAACAAAAATAGGCAATACCAAGTCAGCTACGCCTAAGCATAGTTATGTCCGTCGCAGCCTTCTTGGGTTTCCGGAGGCACAAACACACGTTATCACAATTATGGTGAAACGCTGAACAGCTGCAAATAATTTTCAACGTAGTGGTTAATTGAAAAGCTCTGCGGCATACTTCTTGGAACAAGGCAGTTACCTGTTCCCACGCAAAGAGGAGTATAGAGAACCATGGTGGATTTCCAGCTGATGAAGTAAAGGATTATTTCTTTTTTTTTTTTTTTTTTTTTTTTTTTTTGAGACAGAGTCTCACTCTGTTGCCCGGGCTAGAGTGAGTGCCGTGGCTTCAGCCTAGCTCACAGCAACCTCAAACTCCTGGGCTCAAGCGATCCTCCTGCCTCAGCCTCCCGAGTAGCTGGGACTACAGGCATGCGCCACCATGCCTGGCTAATTTTTTGTATATATATATTTTAGTTGTCCATATAATTTCTTTCTATTTTTTAGTAGAGACGGGGTCTCGCTCTTGCTCAGGCTGGTCTCGAACTCCTGACCTCGAGCGATCCACCCGCCTCGGCCTCCCAGAGTGCTAGGATTACAGGCGTGAGCCACCGCGCCCGGCCGAAATAAAGGATTATTAAAGGAACGGGATGACCATGGGGATCATCGTTAATTCTCTGAAACAGAATCCGCCCTTTTCACCTGCCAAACACATGCCCACTTCTCCTCTCTGGGGATAATATAAACTAACCAGCGAACTGACAGAGGGTCTGACCCCCACCATCCACATCGACCACACACACAAAAAAAAAACCGTACCCTCCAGCTACTAATTATAATGCTAACTTGCAAAATTTCCCTGCATTTTAAAACAATGGAAAAATGGTGGTGGGATGATACTTAGAAGAATGGCTTCTTGTCAGTCTCCACTAACAAAAATAGGCAACACCAAGTCAGCTACTCCTCAGCATAGTTATGTCCGTCGCAGCCTTCTTGGGTTTCAGGAGGCACAAACACACGTTATCACAATTATGGTGAAACGCTGAACACCAGCAAATAATTTTCAACGTAGTGGTTAATTGAAAAGCTCTGCGGCATACTTCTTGGAACAAGCCAGTTACCTGTTCCCACGCAAAGAGGAGTATATAGAACCATGGTGGATTTCCAGCTGATGAAGTAAAGGATTATTAAAGGAACGGGATCACCATGGGGATCATCGTTAATTCTCTGAAACAGAATCCGCCCTTTTCACCTGCCAAACACATGCCCACTTCTCCTCTCTGGGGATAATAAAAACTAACCAGCGAACTGACAGAGGGCCTGACCCCCACCATCCACATCGACCACACACAAAAAAAAACCGTACCCTCCAGCTACTAATTATAATGCTAACTTGCAAAATTTCCCTGCATTTTAAAACAATGGAAAAATGGTGGTGGGATTAGACTTAGAAGAATGGCTTCTTGTCAGTCTCCACTAACAAAAATAGGCAACACCAAGTCAGCTACTCCTCAGCATAGTTATGTCTGTCGCAGCCTTCTTGGGTTTCAGGAGGCACAAACAGAGCTTCTCACAATTATGGTGAAACGCTGAACACCTGCAAATAATTTTCAACGTAGTGGTTAATTGAAAAGCTCTGCGGCATACTTCTTGGAACAAGCCAGTTACCTGTTCCCAGGCAAAGAGGAGTATAGAGAACCATGGTGGATTTCCAGCTGATGAAGTAAAGGATTATTAAAGGATAGGGATGACCATGGGGATCATCGTTAATTCTCTGAAACAGAATCCGCCCTTTTCACCTGCCAAACACATGCCCACTTCTCCTCTCTGGGGATAATAAAAACTAACCAGCGAACTGACAGAGGGCCTGACCCCCCCCATCCACATCGACGACACACAAAAAAAAAAACCGTACCCTCCAGCTACTAATTATAATGCTAACTTGCAAAATTTCCCTGCATTTTAAAACAATGGAAAAATGGTGGTGGAATGATACTTAGAAGAATGGCTTCTTGTCAGTCTCCACTAACAAAAATAGGCAACACCAAGTCAGCTACTCCTCAGCATAGTTATGTCCGTCGCAGCCTTCTTGGGTTTCAGGAGGCACAAACAAAGGTTCTCACAATTATGGTGAAACGCTGAACACCTGCAAATAATTTTCAACGTAGTGGTTAATTGAAAAGCTCTGCGGCATACTTCTTGGAACAAGCCAGTTACCTGTTCCCACGCAAACAGGAGTATAGAGAACCATGGTGGATTTCCAGCTGATGAAGTAAAGGATTATTAAAGG
The DNA here is from genome assembly GCF_041146395.1 of Eulemur rufifrons. NCBI lineage: Eukaryota > Metazoa > Chordata > Mammalia > Primates > Lemuridae > Eulemur > Eulemur rufifrons. The sequence continues at coordinate 168,450 of NW_027182822.1, read as the reverse complement.
AAAGGGATGACCATGGGGATCATAGTTAATTCTCTGAAACAGAATCCGCCCTTTTCACCTGCCAAACACATGCCCACTTCTCCTCTCTGGGGATAATAAAAACTAACCAGCGAACTGACAGAGGGCCTGACCCCCCCCATCCACATCGACCACACACACAAAAAAAAACCGTACCCTCCAGCTACTCATTATAATGCTAACTTGCAAAATTTCCCTGCATTTTAAAACAATGGAAAAATGGTGGTGGGATGAGACTTAGAGGAGTGGCTTCTTGTCAGTCTCCACTAACAAAAATAGGCAACACCAAGTCAGCTACTCCTCAGCATAGTTATGTCCGTCGCAGCCTTCTTGGGTTTCAGGAGGCACAAACAAAGGTTCTCACAATTATGGTGAAACGCTGAACACCTGCAAATAATTTTCAACGTAGTGGTTAATTGAAAAGCTCTGCGGCATACTTCTTGGAACAAGGCAGTTACCTGTTCCCACGCAAAGAGGAGTATAGAGAACCATGGTGGATTTCCAGCTGATGAAGTAAAGGATTATTAAAGGAACGGGATGACCATGGGGATCATCGTTAATTCTCTGAAACAGAATCCGCCCTTTTCACCTGCCAAACACATGCCCACTTCTCCTCTCTGGGGATAATAAAAACTAACCAGCGAACTGACAGAGGGCCTGACCCCCCCATCCACATCGACCACACACACACAAAAAAAAAAACCGTACCCTCCAGCTACTAATTATAATGCTAACTTGCAAAATTTCCCTGCATTTTAAAACAATGGAAAAATGGTGGTGGGATGATACTTAGAAGAATGGCTTCTTGTCAGTCTCCACTAACAAAAATAGGCAACACCAAGTCAGCTACGCCTCAGCATAGTTATGCCCGTGGCAGCCATGTTGGGTTTAAGGAGGCATATACAAACTTTATCATAATTATGTTGAAACGTGCTGAAAACCCGGCAAATAATTCTCAACGTACTGTTTAATTCAAAAGCTCTGTGGCATACTTCTTGGAAGAAGCCTGTTACCTGGGCCCACGCATAGAGGGGTCTAGAGAACCATGGTGGATTCCAAGGTGATGAATCTAAGGATTCTTAAAGGAACAGGCTGAAAAGTGCAGATCCTGACTGAAACAGGATTCGGACTTTTTGCCTGCAACACACATGCCCACTTCTCCTCTCTAGGGATAACAAAAACAACCCATCGGATTGACAGATGGCCTGCCCCCGCCCCCCACCACCCCACACAAAATCGTGCCCTCCAGCGACTGATCCTTATGCTATCTGGCAATACGTCCTCTGCCTTTTAAAATAATGGAGATAGAATGGTGGAATTATACCTAAAAGACTGGCTTATTGCCAGACTCCCATACCAAGTATTGGCAACAGCAAGTCACCTAGGCCTCAGCACACGTTTGTCCCTGGCAGCCATCTTGGGTTTAAGGAGGCACAGATGAACCTTATCACAATTATGGTGAAAGGTGCTGCAAAAGCGGTCAAGTAATTCTCATGGTAGTGGTTACTTGAAAAGCTCTGCGGCATAATTCTTTGAACTAGCCAGTTAACTGGGCCCACGCATAGAGCAGTCTAGAGGCCCATGGTGGATTCCCAGCTGATGAAGCAAGGGATTCTTAATGGAACGGGGTGAAAAGTGCGGTTTCTGTTTCAGTCTAAGACAGAAACGGGGTCCGAACTTTTTACCTGCCACACACATGCCCACTTCTCCGGTCTGGGGAAAATAAAAACCATCCAGAGAACTGACAGAGGGCCTGCGCCCCCCACCCACACCGACCCCACAAATAAAAATGTCCCCTCCAGCTACTAATTATTATGCTAACTTGCAAAGGTTTCCGTGCATTTTAAAATAATGGGGAAAGTATGGTGGAATGATACTTAAAAGAATGGCCTCCTTCCAGCCTCCAGTAACAAGTGTCGTGAAATCCAAGTGACCTAGGCCTCAGCATAGTTTTCTCCGTGGCAGCCATCTTGTGTTTAAGGAGGCACAGACGATCCTTATCACAATTATGGTGATATGTGCTGCAGAAACTGGCAAATAATTCTACACGTAGTGTTTATCTCAAAAGCTGTGCAGCATACATCTTGGTACAGGCCAGTTCATGGGCCCATGCATGGAGGGTTCTAAGGAACCATGGTGGATTCCCAGCTGATGAATCAAAGGATTTTTAATGGAACCGGCTGAAAAGTGCGGATACTGTTTCAGTCTAACTGAAACAGGATCCGCACATTTCACCTGCCACAAATATATCCACTTCCCTGTCTGGGCATAATAAACACAAACAACCAGACTGACAGAGGGACTGTCCCCCAAACCACCCCGATCCCACCCAAAAACGTCCCCTCCGTTGACTCATCCTTATGCTAACTGCCGAAAGTTGCTCACCTTTTAATATAAGGGAGAAAGGATGGGGCAATGATAATTAAAAGACTGGATTCTTGTCAGACTCCCGTACCAAGTATTGGCAACACCAAGCGAGAGAACCCTCAGTATAGGTTTGTCCATGGAAGCCATCTAGGGTTTAAGGAAGCACAAATGAACCTTATCAAAATTATGGTAAAAGTGCTGGAAAAGCTGGCAAATAATTTCCATGGTAGTGGTTATTTCAAATGCTCTGTGGCATACTTCTTTGAACTAGCCTGTTAAGTGGGTCCACACATAGTGGGGTGTAGAGAACTATGGTGGATTCCCAGCTGATGAAGCAAAGGATTCTTAAAGGAACAGGATGAAAAGTGCCGATCCTGTATCAGTCTAAGACTGAAACAGGATCCACACTTTTCACTTGCCACACACATGTCCACTTCTCCTCTCCGGGGATAATAAAAACAAACCACTGGACTGACAGAGGGCCTGGCTCTGCCTCTCCCACCCCACACAAAAACGTTTCCTCCAGCGACTCATCCTTAAGCTAAATGGCAATAGGTGCTCTGCCTTTTAAAATAGTTGTGAAAGGAAGGTGGAATGATACTTAAAGGAATGGCTTCTTGCCACGGACCAGTACCAATTATCGGCAACTCCAAGGGAGATTGGCCTAACCGTAGTTGTTTCTGTGGAAGCCAGCTTGGGTTTCAGGATGCACTGCCTAACCTTTTCACAATCATTGTGAAAGTTGCTGCAAAAACTGGCAAATAATACTCAATGTAGTGGTTATTTCCAAAGCTCTGCGGCATACATCTTGGAACTAGCCAGTTACCTGGACCCACACATAGAGGGGTCTCGACAGCCATGGTGGATTCCCAGCTGATGAATCAAAGGATTCGTAAAGGAACTGGCTGAAAAGTGCGGATCCTGTTTCAGTCTAAGACTGAAACAGGATCCGTACTTTTCACCTGCCACACACATGCCCACCTCTCCTCTTTGGGCATAATAAAGACAAACCACCAGACAGACAGAGAGCCTTCCCCTCAACGCACCACCCGACCCCACTCAAAAACGTCCCCTCCAGCAACTCATTCTTATGATAACTGGAAAAAGGTGTTCTGCCTTTTAAAATGATGGAGAAAGGATGGTGGAATGACTCTTAATAACATGGCTTCTTGCCAGGCTCCAGTACCAACTATCGGCAACACCAAGTGAACTAGGCCTCAGCATACTTTTGTCCGCCCCAGCCATCTTGGGTTGAAGGAGGCACGGACCAACCTTATCACAATTATGGTGAAAGGTGGTGCAAAAACTAGCAAATAATTCTCAACGTAGTGGTTATTTCAAAAGCTCTGTGGCATACTTCTTGGAACTTGCCAGTTACCTGGGCCCACGCATAGAGGTCTTTAAAGAACCATGGTGTATTCCCAGCTGATGAATCAAACGATTCTTTTTTGTTTGTTTGTTTGTTTGTTAGCTCATTATGGGGGTACAAAAGATCAGGCTATATACATTCCCCATGCCTCCCCTTTCCCCCGATTCTGAGCTTCAATTTTGTCCATTCCCTAGTCAGTGCACATCACATTCATCATGTAGGTGTGCACCCCTCGTCTCCCCCACCCCATCCCCCCCAGTTAGAACTTGAAGGGTGTCCATTCCCCAGGCAGTGCACATCACATTCATCAAGTAGGTATACACCCATCCCTTCCACCCGGCCCCAACCTCTGTCCGATACCCAATTGGTGTTGTTCCCAAATGTGCACTCAGGGAAACCAATTTGCTGGTGAGTACATGTGGTGCTTATTTTTCCATTCTTGGGATACTTCACTTAATAGAATGGGATCCAGCTCTCTCCAGGAGAACCAAAGAGATGCCATATCGCCATTATTTCTAATAGCTGAGTAATATTCCATGGTATACATATACCACATTTTGCTAATCCATTCATGAATTGATGGGCATTTGGGTTGTTTCCACATCTTTGTGATTGTGAATTGTGCTGCTATAATCATTCAGGTGCAGGTGTCTTTTTTATAGAATGACTTTTGTTCTTCTGGGTAGATGTCCAATAATGGAATTGCTGGATCGAATGGTAGGTCTACTTGAATCTGTTTAAGGTATCTCCACATTGCTTTCCACAGGGGCTGCACTAGTTTACAGTCCCACCAGCAGTTTATGAATGTACCTATCTCGCCACACCCACACCAACATGTATAGTTTTGGGACTTTTTGATAAAGGCCATTCCTACTGGAGTTAAGTGATATCTCATTGTGGTTTTGATTTGCATTTCCCTGATGATTAGAGATGTTGAACACTTTTTCATATGTTTGTTAGCCATTTTTATATCTTCTTTTGAAAAATTTCTATTTATGTCCTTTGCCCACTTTTTGATAGGGTTGTTTGATTTTTTCTTACTGATTTTTCTGAGTTCTAAATAGATTCTTGTTATCAGTCCTTTATCTGATGTGTAGTATGCGAAAATTTTTTCCCATTCTGTAGGTTGTCCATTTACTCTCGTGACTGTTTCTTTGGCTGTGCAGAAGCTTTTTAATTTGATCAGGTCCCATTTATTTATTTTTGTTGTTGCTGTGATTGCTTTAGGGGTCTTCTTCATAAATTCTTTGCCTAGGCCAATGTCTGTAAGAGTCTTTCCTACATTTTCTTCTAGAATTCTAATAGTTTCTGACCTTAGGTTTAAGTCTGTTAACCACTGTGATTTGATTTTTGTGTGTCCTGTTTTAGTCTTCTACATGTGGATATCCAGTTTTCCCAGCACCATTTATTAAATAAGGAATCTTTTCCCCAGAGTATGTTTTTGTCTGCTTTGTCAAAGATTAGATGGCTATATGAGGATGGTTTTATATTGGGATTTTCTGTTCTGTTCCACTGGTCTGTGTCCCTGCACTTGTGCCAGTACCAGGCTGTTTTAAGAACCACAGCCTTGTAGTATAGTTTGAAGTCTGGCAAATTAATACTTCCCATTTTGTTTTTGTTGTTTAAGATTGCTTTTGCTAAACGGGGTCTTCCCTGGTTCCATACAAAGCGTAAAATTATTTTTTCTATGTCTGTGAAAAAAGATGTTGGTAATTTAATAAGGATTGCATTGAATCTGTAGATAACTTTGGGCAGTATAGACATTTTAACAATGTTGATTCTACCGATCCATGAGCATGGTATGGTTTTCCACCTATTTACATGTTCTGCAATTTCCTTCCTCAGTGTTTCATAGTTCTCCCTATAGAGGTCCTTTACCTCCTTAGTTAAATAAATTCCTAGGTATTTTATTTTCTTTGTTGCTATTTTGAAGGGTATTGAGTCCTTAATTTGGTTTTCCATTTGACTGTTATTGGCATATATGAATTCCTCTGATTTGTGTGTATTGATTTTCTATCCTGAGACTTTACTGAATTCATTGATCAATTCCAGGAGTCTCTTGGTTGAAACCTTGGGGTTTTATAGATATAACATCATATCATCAGCAAAGAGTGAGAGTTTGATCTCTTCTGTCCCTATTTCAACTCCCTTGATTCTGCTCTCTTGCCTGATAGCTCTTGCAAGGACTTCCAATACTATGTAGAAAAGTAATGGGGACAGTGGTAAGCCTTGTCTGGTTCCAGTTTGAAGTGGGAATGCTTTCAGTTTTTCCCCATTCAGTATGATGTTGGCTGAGGGTTTGTCGTATATGGCTTGTATCATTTTTATATAGGCCCCATCTATGCCTATTTTGTTAAGTGTTCTTATCATAAAAGGGTGTTGAATTTTGTCAAATGCTTTCTCTGCATCTATTGAGAGGATCATCTGATCTTTATTTTTGCTTCTATTTATGTGATGAATTACATTCCCATATGTCAAACCATCCCTGCATCTCTGGGATGAAGCCCACTTGGTCGTGATGGATTATTTTTTTGATAAGCACTTGGATTCGATTTGTTAGAATTTTATTGAGAATTTTTGCATCTATATTCATAAGAGAAATTGGTCTATAGTTCTCTGTTTTAGTTGCATCCTTTCCTGGATTTGGTATCAGGATTATGTTGGCTTGGTAAAAAGTGTTGGGGAGAATCCCATCCTTCTCTATATTGGAGAATAGTTTATGTACGATGGGCACCAGTTCTTCTTTGTAGGTATGGTAGAATTCAGGTGTGAACCCATCTGGTCCAGGGCTTTTCTTTTTGGGAAGGTTTTTTATTGCTGTTTCAATTTCAGATCTAGATATCGGTCTATTCAGGAATTCTGTGTCTTCCTGGTTGAGCCTGGGAAGGCTGTGTGTTTATAAGAATTTGTCCATTTCCTCCAGGTTTTCTAATTTGTGTGCATAAAGATTTTTGTAGAATTCATAGATGATATCATGTATCTCTGTGGCATCAGTCGTGATTACTCCTTTCGTGTTCCTGATCGAGGTTATAAGAGATTTTTCTTTTCTGCTCTTGGTTAGTTTAGCCAGAGGTGTGTCAATTTTGTTTATTTTTTCAAAGAACCAACTTTTGGTTTTATTAATCTCCGTTATGGTTTGGTTTAATCTCCCTTATGGTCCTTTTCATTTAGTTCTGATTTAATCTTAATAATTTCCTTCTGCTGGGTTTGGGTTTGGTCTCTTCTTTCTTCTCCAGCTCTTTGAGTCTATTCATTAGATTGTCTATTTGTAAGTTTTCTGTCTTTTTGGTATAGGCATTTATGGAAATAAATTTTCCTCTCAGGACTGCTTTAGCTGTGTCCCACAGATTTTGATAAGTTGTATCTCCTTTGTCGTTTAATTCAGAGAATCTTTTGATTTCTGACTTGATTTCTTCATTTATAAAATGATTGTTCAGGAGAAGGTTATTTAGCTTCCATGACTTTGAGTAGAAATGAGGATTTCTGTTAGGGTTCATTGTTACTTTTATTCCACTGTGATCCGAGAAGCTGCATGGTATTATTTCTATATTTTTAAATTTTTTAAGACATGCTTTATGTCCTAAGATATGGTCAATCTTGGAGAATGTCCCATGAGCTGATGAGAAGAACTTATATTCAGTGGTATTTGGGTAGAATGTCCTGTAGATGTCAGTCAGGCCCATTTGTTCTAGCATTCTATATACGTCCAATATTTCTTTGTTTATTTTTTGTTTGGAGGATCTGTCTTGAACTGTCAGTGGCGTGTTAAAATCTCTGGCTACTAAAGTGTTGTTATCTATCATTTGGTTCAGATCAAGTAGGGTTTGCTTTATGAATCTGGGTGCACCTAGATCGGGTGCATATATGTTAAGTATAGTTATGTCTTCTTGTTGAATTGTACCCTTCACCAGTATATAGTAACCATCTTTGTCTTTCTTTACTTTTGTTGATTTAAAAACTACGTTATCGGAGATTAGAACTGCCACGCCAGCTTTCTTTTGGGTTCCATTTGCTTGGAATATTGATTTCCACCCTTTTATTTTCAGTCTAAATGCATCCTTGCAGGTTAGATGAGTTTCCTGAAGACAGCAGATACTTGGCTTATATCTTTTTTATCCATCGGGCCAGTCCATGTCTCTTGAGTGGGGAATTCAATCCATTCACATTTAATGAGAGAACTGATAAGCGAGACAGATTGCTGTTCCTCATGTTGGGTTGAATTTCATTGATCTGTTTTCTCTCTTGAGCCATTATGATAACTGTGTTTTCATATTTATCTCTTGATTAGTGTTACATTCGAAGGTCCTTCTTGTGCTGGACCACGTGTAACTCTGTTTTGAATACTTCTTGGAAAGCTGCTCTTGTCTTGGTGAATTCTCTGAGTTTTTGTTTATCTGAGAATGTCTTAATTTCACCTTCATATATAAAACTGAGCTTATCTGGGTACAGGATTCTAGGCTGGGCATTATTCTGTTTCAGAAGAGTGAGAATGGGGCTCCAATCTCTTCTTGCTTGTAAGGTTTCAGTTGAGAAATCTGGCGTGATTCGGATGGGCTTTCCTTTGTATGTTACTTGTTTTTTTCTCCTTACAGATTGAAGAAGGGCCTCGTTAGTGGATATTTTGGTCAGTCTGATAACTACATGACGTGGTGTCTTCCTATTTGGTATGAATCTCTCAGAGGTTCTTTGAGCTTCTTGAACCTGTGTATCTAGAGATTTGGCAAGGCCTGGGAAATTTTCCTCAATTATATCTTCAGATACTTTATTCAACCCTTGCTTATTGTCTTCTTCACCCTCAGGAATGCCGATAACTCTCACGTTAGGCTTCTTTACATAATCCCACATTTCTTGTAGACTATGATTATTTCTCATGTTTCTTTGTTTTAACTCTGTGACTGCCTTATTTAATTGGAAAGTGTTATCTTCGATCTCTGAGATTCTTTCTTCTGTTTGATCTACCCTGCTCTTGAGACTTTCCACTGTGTTTTGTAGCTCCTTGAATAAATTTTTCATTTCCAGGAGTTCAGTTTGATTTTTCTTCAGTATTTCAATTTCTTTGGTGAATTTTTCTTCCAAGTCCTGGATCTTTTTTGTGGTTTCTTTGTGTTGATTATCCATTTTTTCTTGCATAATGTTCAGCGTATTTATGATCCATGTTTGAAATTCTTCCTGTGACATGTTGCTATTTGGAATCTGCTTTGTGTTAATTGGTGGAGAACTAGTAATCCTCTTTGAGGGCATGGTTTCAGCTTGATTCTTTATACTCCTAGAGTTCCTTCGCTGAGCCCTTCCCATCTGAATGAATCCTTAAGATCCCTTCTTTCAGCTTTAGTCTGGATAGGGGCACACTGTGAGTGCCAGGTAAGCTGCCTCCTCTGTCACTAGGGGGAGCCCTTCACATATTGTTCAGGATTTTGCTAGCTCCGCTGGGGGGGCTGCCCCTCTTCCTCTCCCGAGGTGGCTTCTGTCTCTCTCTGCAAGAAAGACAGTGGATAGGGAGAGTGGAGCGGTGCCCTCATTCGCCCAGCGCCCCAGCCACTGCAGTTCCCGCGGGAGATGGTCTGCCCCACCCCAATGTCTGCAAGGTCCACGCTCCACTCTCTCGTGACTGGGGAACCACTCAGTGTTCACACAAAGGTGGAGCTCCTAGTCAGGGTCCGTGGACTAGGGAAGGGAGCCGCCCAGGGAGCCGCCCGGTACCCAATCGCTCCTCAGCGTTTAGGCTGTGGACCCCGACAATGGCGGCCGCCCGTCTGCAGATCACTGTCACTGGGGTTGAATGCTCAGGGACCGGCAGAGGCCAGAGGAGCCGGGAAGCGGGAGAATCCAGCCGCCCACCTATACGAGGCAGTTTGGCGTCTGCTAGAGCCGGGACCAAAGCAGCCCCACCGCCCACGTATAGGAGACAGTTGCTAGGTGCGTCAGCTGCGCACAGCACTCCAGGGTCCAAAATGCCTCCTGCCAATGTCTCCTCTCTGCAGAGCCCCACATCTCCCGTGGCGATTCTGCACCGACTTCAGGCAGATCCTCAATTGAGTGGGTGTGGAGGTCAGAGGGGGAACAAGATGCTTTCCTGTGGGGCTGAACCCACCCCACTCTCTGGTGAGGTGGGTACAGCTGTCCCGTGCTCCCTTCTCTATTGGCCATCCCGCACTCTCCAGATTTTGGTGATTTATTTCCCTAATCACCTCAGTCTTTTCTTGCTCTCTCTCTCTGTCCCACGCTGATTCTCCATGGATTCACACCACCGTTCTTGTGGGGAAGTGAACCTCTAGGGTTGTGGCAGTGGGAGACCCATGCCTTCCACTCCAGGAGCACGAATCCAGGAGGTCACCACCATTCCACCATCATTGAGAATGAATCAAAGGAGTCTTAAAGGAACGGGCTGAAAAGTGCGGATCCTGTTTCAGTCTAAGTCTGAAACAGGATCCGCACTTTTCACCTGCCACACACATGCCCACTTCTCCTCTCTGGGCATAATAAAAACAAACCACTGGACTGACAGAGGGCTTGCCCCCCCGCACACACCACACGACCCCACACAAAAACGTCCCCTCCAGTGACTCATTCTTATGCTAACTGGCAAATGGTGCTATGCCTTTTAAAATAATGGAAAAAGGATGGTGGAATGATACTTGAAAGACTGGTTTTATTCCACGCTCCCGTACCAAGTATCGGCAACACCAAGTGAGCTAGGCCTCAGCATAGTTTTTTCCCTGGCAGCCATCTTGGGATTAAGGAGGCAGAGAAGTACCTTGTCACAATTATGGTGAAAGGTGCTGCAAAAATTGGCAAATAATTCTCCACGTAGTGGTTATTTCAAAAGCTCTATGGCATACTTCTTGGAACCAGCTAGTTACCTGGGGCCACGCATAGAGGGTTATAGAGAACCATGGTGGATTCACGGAAGAAGAGTCAAATGATTCTTAAAGGAACGGGCAGAAAATGTGGATCCTGTTTCAGTCTAAGACTAAAACAGGATCCGCACTTTTCACCTGCTGCACACATGCCAACTTCTCCTCTCTGAGGATAAAAAAAAAAAAAAAAAAAAAAACACTGGACTGGCAGAGCGCCTGCCCCCTCACACACCACCTGACCCCACACAACAACGTGCCCTCCAGCAACTCATTCTTATGCTAACTGGCAAAAGGTGCTCTGCCTTTTAAAACAATGGAAAAAGGTTGGTGGAATGATAC